>NC_081180.1:33288199-33520699 GCF_029867415.1 Vicia villosa | reverse complement strand
ATATTAAATCATAATCCGTATAAACGAATCCCCCAATTTTTAATATTGAAAAAAAAAAAAAGCTTCTCATTTCACAAACTAAATATTGAAAAAAATTCACTTACACAAAAAACTTGATAGATCAATCAAAAAAATCTGGTATGTGTACTTATTTGACATTTCAAAAAAATCGGTAAAATCAAATTAGTTTTCAATTTTTTACAAAATTCGGTAGGCCAATAAAAAACGAAGTTAATTTTATCAATTTTTTTAATAAATCCTGTATTTTTTTAATTTCATAGATTTTTAAAAAGTCGATAGTTCTTTTCCGATAGACTAGTAAAAAGACGAAGTTAATATTCTCGAATATTTTTGATATATTCAATATATTTTATAGTATTTTAAATATTTAAAAAAATTGGTATAAAATTTTAGTTTCTTTTCAAAAAAATCTATAATTTTATACTGGATATTTGAAAAAATTGAATATATTAAAAATATGATTTTATATCAATTTTCTAAAATATATAATATAAAATTATAGATATTTTAAAACAGACTATGATTTTACATTGGTTTTTTGAAAACAAGTATAAAATCTACTCTATTATACTGTTTTTTTTTTAATTTATGAATTTGTCAGCAAAAAAAATCTACATTAGACATAAATTGAATAAAAACTCAAAACCAAAAATTTAAAAACCACATTTAAAAAAAAAAAAAATTTCAAACACTTTTCAATTGATTCTCAACAACTTTTACTAAAGATATTTTGATGAAATTTAACATAATAAAAGTGTGCTAGAGAAAATGGTGAACATTAATTGATAGGGTTGGATTGTAGCGAGCCTAGAGAATCACCAAATATGCTAAACTCATGGTAATTTAATTAAATACTCTACACTTTAATTAACTTAGTAAATTCATGTGTTATCTGCCAGATTATCAACCATCTATTGTTTTTTTTAATCAAATATAGCCTTAATGCGTATATGTCTTGACATCGAAAATTCACATGATAAGTCTAATCCCAAAATATGCAAGATTTATGGCAATTACTAATTACTACTACAATTCAATTTTTTCATATAAATTTAAGGGAACTACAACTAGAATTTAGCTGTAAATTACTATAAAACATTTTAAATTTTTTTCATTAATAATCATCAACCTTATCAAAAAGACATTTAATGAAAATCAATAAAAAATCAAAAATAAATGGTAAAAAATATTAACAAACATTAAATTACAATCCATTTAAATGAATCTCAAGCCATATCCAAATAACAATCTCACAATCCATGAATCAATGATATCTTGCTCACATATTCATGCACCAGTCAGTATCAAAAAGTACGAAAATGGAGAAAGTTCTTATAAGGCAAACTAATTCTTATTCAACCTCCCTCCTCAACCGCCCAACCTCATAAAAAGGAAAAAAATTAAGAAAAAATATTAGATTAATTCAACAATAAATAAAGACAGAAAAAGAAAAACATAACTGGTTTTGTGTCCCCGGTATTGGTTTTGCAAAAGTGGTATTGGTGAGGTGGTTGGTTTGGTTGGACTAGGAAAGAGAGTGAGCGTGTGTATGTGTACATATGTTAACAAACCGATTTTAAGGTGGGATTCATTGCATTCTAAGAATCTGGCAGTACCATTGCACCTATTCTCTGTGCATCACATCTATAATCTTTTTTTTCTTTTTTTACTTCTCAATTTCCAAAATATATAAAACCACGACAAACTTTCCTTACATGACATTAACATACATTCTCCTATTTCAGAATCTCATTTAAGCTTCTTCCTTTTTTTGCATTTTTTCTCCTTAGGGAGTTTTCTACATCATCAAATGCTCTGCACCCTTTTCTCTCTTATATTCATCTCTGCGTTGTGTATTCTTCATCAGTTTCTGCTTTCTGAATTTCTGCTTCTGAGTACTTTCTGTGGTTTATCTTTCTTGTGCTCATGCCTGCCCTTGTCAATCATGGTGGTAAGTTTGTTTAATTTCTTTTATCTCTCTTTAATGTTTTACTGTTGCTTTCTGTTTCTCGTGATTTTGTGATTGTATTGTTGATTGATTCTAGAATTAATAGGTTTTCAAGTTTGTTTTTTGAATAGATTATATGATCATAGCTTGACAGTTCATTAGAATTTATAGATTGTTGTTGTAATTAGGATTGTTCGTAAGAATAAGAAGAACAATAGATTGGATCTAGTACTAATAGTGATGTGTTTATGAACAAACAAGATGTTTCTTTTTTGTGAAATGGAATGAACATGCATGTGAAAGACTGCAAGTGATAGATAAATATTGTGTTTGTTTGAATGATATGGAAGATAGATAGTGAGTTTTGTTTCTAGGGTATATGATTGTGATGATGACTTGTAGTAATTAGGAGAATCATGTTGCTGATTTAGATTGTGATTGAATTTTTCAGGTGATGATGAACTCTATCCTGGGGGTTCTCCGGATTTGGGGGGTAGGTTTGATGTGTACTCCTCTCCTACGAAGCGACCTCGAATCAGTGTCCCAATTAGTTTTGGAGATCTTGAGGATGAGCAAGATCATAAGTCTAGTGTTAGTGTTGAGATCCTTCCGGATGAATGTCTTTTTGAGATATTCAGACGTCTTTCGAGTGGAAAAGAGAGAAGCTCCTGTGCTTGTGTATCGAGAAGGTGGCTTATGCTTGTGAGCGGCATATGCAAAGATGAAATTGAAACTGTTGTGAGAATGAATTCTTCAGATGAGAGTCATGATGTTGAAGGTGATGGATACCTTACAAGGCGTTTGGAAGGGAGGAAAGCCACTGATGTAAGACTTGCTGCTATTGTGGTTGGGACTAGTTGGCGTGGTGGACTTGGGAAGCTATCTATCAGAGGAAACAACTCGGTTAGAGGTGTTACAAACCGTGGTCTCTCGGCTGTTGCTCATGGTTGTCCTTCTCTCAGATCACTTTCACTGTGGAATGTGTCTTCTGTTGGTGATAAGGGTCTGTGTGAGATTGGAAAAAGATGCCATATGTTGGAGAAGCTCGACTTGTGCCAATCTCAGTGGATCACCAACAAGGGTTTGATTGCGATAGCTGAAGGCTGCCCCAACTTGACCACGTTAAACATTGAATCGTGCTCGAAGATTGGAAATGAAGGTTTGCAAGCTGTTGCCAAGCTGTGTCCTAATTTACATTCAATCTCTATCAAGGATTGTCCACTTGTTGGTGATCACGGAGTGTCTAGTTTGTTATCATCAGCCTCCGAGTTGTCGAGGGTGAAGCTTCAGATTTTGAATATCACAGATTTTTCTGTGGCAGTTATTGGCCATTATGGGAAGTCGATAACAAATCTGGTTCTTAGTGGACTTCAAAATGTGAATGAAAGAGGTTTTTGGGTCATGGGTGTTGCTCAAGGTCTACAGAAACTGGTGTCACTGACTATAACTTCATGCCATGGGGTAACTGATGCGAGCATCGAAGCCATCGGTAAGGGTTGCCCAAATCTGAAGCAGATGTGCCTTCGCAGGTGTTGCTTTGTATCCGACAGTGGATTGGTCGCATTTTCCAAATCCGCCGGATCTCTGGAGAACTTGCATTTGGAAGAGTGTAACAGGTACACTCAATCTGGGGTTATTGGTGCCCTTTCGAGCATCAAAGCAAAGTTGAAATCACTTACAGTTGTGAAGTGTATGGGAATTAAAGACATTGAGGTGGAAGTTTCTATGCTTTCACCTTGCGAGTCTCTTCAATCTCTAACCATTAAAAACTGCCACGGTTTCGGCAGTGCTAGTTTGGCTATGGTTGGAAAGTTGTGTCCCCAACTTCAGCATGTTGATCTGACTGGACTTTACGGTATAACAGACGCAGGCCTTCTCCCACTTTTGGAGAATTGTGAGGCTGGACTTGTCACGATGAACCTAACAGGTTGCTGGAACTTGACAGATAACATAGTTTCTGCCATGACCAGACTACACGGCGGAACTCTCGAAATGCTAAACCTCGATGGATGCTGGAATATCACTGATGCAAGCTTGGTTGTGATTGCTGACAACTGCCTGCTGCTCAACGATCTAGATGTGTCGGGGTGTGCAATCACCGATGCCGGTGTATCTGTTCTCTCTGATGCCACTCACCTTAGTTTGCAAGTTCTCTCTCTGTCTGGCTGTTCTGAAATATCAAACAACTGTGCGCCTTTCCTGAAGAAATTGGGCCAGAACTTGTTGGGATTGAATCTTCAAAACTGCAATGGAATTGGCAGCAACACAGTTGAGTTGCTTATGGAGAGCCTGTGGAAATGTGATATTCTGGCCTAATTGCGCCAGCGCCGGAACTGCTATAAATAAAGAAAGTATGTAGATTACTTTTATCGAAGTATCATAATGAAGCAACAGGTGGTAATATTCAGCGTACGATTTTTGGCTGATATGACTATCAAGGGTGGATTTGCTAGCATGGTCTGTGGACTCGGTTGTTTTCGAGGGAGCCTTGGTTTGTTTCTTCACTAGCCCTTTTTCGCAAGCAATTGTCATAGAGAAATGATTGTTTGTTACAGTCCCTTTTGGCTATAGCTCCCTGAGATCACAGTTACTGAGTCATGGTTGAGGATGGTGTCCACTCTAGATAGCGCATTGCTTAGGTTTTACATTGTATAGCTGAAATGTACTATTCTGTTTGTCTTAGGTTTATTTTCATGTCTTTGTCGTTTTGTTTTTGTTAACAATAATGTGTTAAAACGCATGAATTTGAATAAAGGGTTAGAATTGTTTTATGAATGTTTTGTTAGTGTGGTTGTGTAGTTCAATTTTAGTTACACTTGGAAACCTCAATTTTAGAAAGCTACAAAATTGAAGTTTTATCATAGACAGATGCATAGGATGACGAAAGATTGATTATTCAATATTTAAGACGTGATAGCAAGTTAATATGCTCTGATCATATATTGTTTACTTCTCCAGCGAGAAGAGGTATCTCTAGCTCTATAAATAATGCAACATATACACACAAAAAACCACACAAATCATCATCATCCTCACTTTTATATGCGGTTTTCAATTTCTAAATCTTCTCTAATGTATGAGAAGAGTTTAAACATATTTTTCTATTCTAAAGTATTCTTGAAAAGAAATATCATTTTACATCCTGATCCTGTTTCAATCGAACTCAAGGCTGTATGAGTTACTCTTGGTTACAATTCTCAAATAATGTGGAATTATTTTGGCTAGTCCGAAACAATTGCCTTTCAGTTGAGGTTAAGTGGCACCGTAAAAATTTCGAGTTCCCACATACGGAGTCAATGTTTTTATCGACCTTAAGTATGTGTCATTGCGGATTCGAAGTATTAAGCAATGTGGGACTATTTTGCTCGGAACAGTTGCCTCCTAATCGAGGTTAAGAGGCGTGGTAAGAACTTCGAGTTCCATGTGCTAATGTTTTCCAATCGACCTCAAATCCACACCACTACTATTATTTATGAGGTATTATCCGCTCGCGACTTTATCTTTTAAAAAAAGAGCTTAGTTGGGATGAGATGTGTTCTTAATCTCGATTCTCAAATAATGTGAGACAATAGTGGTCAATCCATAACAGTTGTCTTCTAGTCGAGGCTAATGGACACAGTAAGAACTTCAAGTTCTCACATATCACGTCAATGTTTTGATCAATCTCAAATCTGTTTCATTGCGGTTACGAAGTATTGTCTACTTTGAATGTGATAATCATCACTGGTTTGTCCTTTAAAAGAACCGTCTCATTGAGATAAGGTGTGTGAGTGTTGTATATAAACTATACTGAGTCTCGATTCCCAATCACTGTGAGACTATTTTGGCAAGCCTGAAACAGCTCAAGGTGTCGGATCATGATAGATCATCATCTTTTTTGCCCAAGCTTTCTTGCTGTAACATTTTCTTCACCCAAAAATCTAGTAACATTAAGTTACAAAAACCCTTCCCTTGTTTAAATGTTTTTCCTTCTCTTATAATGGAATGATATTATGATTTGGACCTAGATGCAATAAAATACAGATTATTTATTGTTACATTAAACTTCTGAATCATCTAATGTCATTAAGGTGATGTAGTAAATGAATGAACTCAGCTTCATTGATGAACAATAAATAGTATACGAACATGAGCATTGACTTCCCTACCCCATATCGCAGCCACTTTTTCAATCATCACCATCATATTCATTGGAACTTGAGGTAGTTGTTGCCTTGCCCATGCTATTAAATTCAAAGCAAAGTTTGTTTACAAAAATAAAAGGACAAAGGTACAAAAGTAATAATGTACATGCTTAATCAAGTAGAGCAAAATACCATAAACAAAATCATTGTACGATACTTTCACTTTTTTTGCTGTAACATCTATTATGGCAAGACATGCAAGTGATTCTTCTGTGAGAAAATCTGTCTATTGAAAAAAAGTATAAGAGTTGTTACCTGATTATATTAGTACTGTTGGTAAGGAGTCAAGAGATTTGAAGATTCTCGTTGAGACCAGCATGTATGGTTTCAATTTTCCTCCATGTTTCTTAAAGAAGCAACCTATCAGTCGTGCAAAAGTGCCTTTATGAGTGAACTTGAAACCTAGAACTCAAGTATCGTTGGCTCCTTTGACTGATCCGCCATTGTTCATACCCTATGATGGGTGCAGTTTCAGAGGACATCAAACCCTAATGTTGCAATAGCGGAAGGCTGCCCTAACTTGACCATGTTAAACATTGAATCATGCTCTAAGATCGGAAACGAGGGTTTGCAAGCTGTTGCAAAGTTATGTCCTAATCTACATTCAATCTCTATCAAGGATTGTCCTCTTGTTGGTGATCACGGAGTGTCTAGTTTGTTATCATCCGCTTCCGAGTTGTCGAGGGTAAAGCTTCAGATTTTGAATATCACAGATTTTTCTCTGGCTGTTATTGGCCATTATGGGAAGTCGATAACAAATCTGGTTCTCAGTGGACTTCGAAATGTGAATGAAAGAGGTTTTTGGGTCATGGGTGTTGCTCAAGGTCTACAGAAACTAGTGTCACTGACTATAACTTCATGCCATGGGGTAACTGATGCAACCATCGAAGCCATCGGTAAGGGCTGCCCAAATCTGAAGCAGATGTGCCTTCGCAGGTGTTGCTTTGTATCCGACAGTGGATTGGTTGCATTTTCCAAATCCGCCGTATCTCTGGAGAACTTGCATTTGGAAGAGTGTAACAGGTTCACTCAATCTGGGGTTATTGGTGCCCTTTCGAGCATCAAAGCAAAGTTGAAATCACTCACAATTGTGAAGTGTATGGGAATAAAAGACATTGAGGTGGAAATATCTATGCTTTCACCTTGCGAGTCTCTTCGATCTCTAACCATTAAAAACTGCCATGGTCTCGGTAGTGCTAGTTTGGCTATGATCGGGAAGCTGTGTCCCCAACTTCAGCATGTTGATCTGACCGGACTTTACAGCATAACAGACGCAGGCCTTCTCCCACTTTTGGAGAATTGTGAAGCAGGACTTGTCACGGTGAACCTTACAGGTTGCTGGAACTTGACAGATAACATAGTTTCCGCCATGACCAGACTACACGGTGGAACTCTTGAAGTACTGAATCTTGATGTGTCGAGGTGTGCAATCACTGATGCCGGTATATCTGTTCTCTCTGATGCCACTCACCTTAGTTTGCAAGTTCTCTCTATCTCTGGCTGTTCTGAAATATCAAACAACTGTGCGCCTTTCCTGAAGAAATTGGGCCTTAACTTGTTTGGATTGAATCTTCAAAACTGCAATGGAATTACCAGCAACACGATTGAGTTGCTCGTGGAGAGCCTGTGGAGATGTGATATTCTGGCCTAATTGTCGCAGCGCCAGAACTGCTATAAATAAAGTATGTAGATTACTTTTATCGAAGTATCATAATGAAGCAACAGGTGGTAATATTCAGCGTACAATTTTTGGCTGATATGACTATCAAGGGTGGATTTGCAAGCACGGTTTGTGGACTCGGTTGTTTTCGAGGGAGCTTTGGTTTATTTCTTTCACTAGCCCTTTTTCGCAAGCATTTTTCCATTGAGAAATATTGTTTGTTACAGTCCCTTTTGGCTATAGTTCCCTGAGAATACAGTTACTGAGTCATGGTTGATGATGGTGTCCACTCTAGATAGCGCATTGCTTAGGTTTTACATTGTATAGCTGAAATGTACTATTCTGTTTGTTTTAGGTTTATTTTCATGTTCTTTGTCATGTTAGCTTTTGTTAACAATTCAGGCGTGTTAGAACGCCCCTGAATTTGAATAAAGGTATGTAACAGACCACTTTTGTTAATCTATGATGATGTTTCATAAAGCAGTTAATCTATGAAGATGTTTCATTAGTAAGTTAGGTTCAACGTTTATATTCCAATCAATTTTTAAGAAGCTACAAATTGTAGTTTTACCATAAACTCACAAAAATGTTTTTTCGGTGCTGGACGCAAGGCAAGGTGCTAGACAAAGCGCCTAGTGCGTGCCTGCAGTGTTGTGCGGTGCTAGACAAAGCGCCTAGTGCGTGCCTGCAGTGTTGTGCGCCTTCTGGATAATTTTTTCTTGTACAGATGTTGTTTTCTCGTGGTTTCTTTATGGATTTGATTAAGAGACGTGATAGCAAATTGACGTAACTTATACACACAAAAATCATCATCATCCTCACTTTTATATGCGGTTTTCAATTTCTAAATCTTCTCTAATGTATTAGAAGAGTTGGAAACATTTTTCTATTCTAAAGTATCTTGAAAAGAAATATCATTTTTATCCTGATCCTGTTCAGATCGACCTTGATGTTTTTTTCCTTTAGAAAATGCATCACCTTTAGTCTCTATTATGAAATAATGAGAGACTATTTTGGCCAGTTTGAAGTAGTTGCCTCTCAAACGAGTCTAAGGAGCATGGGAAGAATTTTGAGTTTCCATATACGGTGTCAATGTTCCGATCGACTTTAAGTCCGTGTCACTGCGACTACAAAATATTAAATAATGTGAGACTATTCTTTTGGGAACAGTTGCACCTAAGCCAAGGCTAAGGGGCATGATTAAACTTTGAATTCTCACATATGTTGTCAATGTTTCGAAGGATCTCAAATTCGTGTCACTGCAGCTACGATGTATTGTCCTATAAAAAAAGTGCTTGTTGAAATGAGGTGTTTGAGTATTGTTGTCCTATAAAAAAAGTGTTTGTTGGGATGAGGTGTTTGAGTATTGTATATAAATTATTAGTAGTGATGATTCCCAGACAAAATAAAACAAGTTTGGCTAGTTAGGAACACATTCAATATAAATAGATGGCTGAAGGTGAATCAATTGTAACATTAAGTGTGATACACACTTTTTAATATATTTATACAATACTTACAACTCTAATCATATTTATCATCATCTTTTTTGTTCAAGCTTTCCTGCACTAACTCAAAACATATATTCACCATCATCTTTTTTGTTCAAATTTTCTTGTAGTAACTCTTCAACTCAAGACCTAACATTTTCCGTCACACCTGTTGTTTTAATGTTTTTTCTTCTCTTATAATGGAATGCTGGCATATTATTTATTGTTACATTAAACTTCTGAATCATGTAATGTCATTAAGGTAAGTATAAATGAATGAACTCAGCTTCATTCATGAACAATAAATAGTATACGAACATGAGCATTGACTTCGAAATGTAAACGAAAGAGGGTTTTGGGTCATGGGAGTTGCTCACGGTCTACAGAAACTGGTTTCACTTACTATAACTTTATGCCACGGGGTAACTGACGCGAGCATCGAAGCCATCAGTAAAGGTTGCCCAAATCTGAAGCATATGTGCCTTCGCAGGTGTTGCTTTGTATCCGACAGTGGATTGATTGCATTTGCCAAATCCGCTGGATCTCTTGAGAACTTGCAGTTGGAAGAATGTAACAAGTTCACTCAATCTGGGATTATTACTGCCCTTTCAAGCATCAATGCAAATCTGAAATCACTTACAGTTGTGAAGTGTATGGGAATTAAAGACATTGAGGTGGAAGTATCTATGCTCTCGCCTTGCGAGTCTATTCAATCATTAACCATTAAAAACTGCCATGGTGTTGGTAGTGCTAGTTTGGCTATGATTGGGAAGTTATGTCCCCAACTTCAGCATGTTGATTTCACCGGACTTTATGGCATAACAGACGCAGGCCTTCTCCCATTTTGGAGAATTGTGAGGCTGGACTTGTCACGGTGAACCTTACAGGTTGCTGGAACTTGACAGATAACATAGTTTCCACCATGACCAGACTACACGGCGGAACTCTCGAAATGCTAAACCTCGATGGATGCTGGAATATTACTGATGCAAGCTTGGTTGCAATTGCAGACAACTGCCTATTGCTCAACGATCTAGATATGTCGAGGCGTGCAATCACTGATGCCGGTATATCTATTCTCTCTGATGCCACTCACCTTAGTTTGCAAGTTCTCTCTCTGTCTGGCTGTTATGAAATATCAAACAACTGTGCGCCTTTCCTGAAGAAATTGGGCCAGAACTTGTTGGGATTGAATCTTCAAAACTGCAATGGAATTGGCAGCAACACAGTTGAGTTGCTTATGGAGAGCCTGTGGAAATGTGATATTCTGGCCTAATTGCGCCAGCGCCGGAACTGCTATAAATAAAGAAAGTATGTAGATTACTTTTATCGAAGTATCGTAATGAAGCAACAGGTGGTAATATTCAGCGTACGATTTTTGGCTGATATGACTATCAAGGGTGGATTTGCTAGCATGGTTTGTGGACTCGGTTGTTTTCGAGGGAGCCTTGGTTTGTTTCTTCACTAGCCCTTTTTCGCAAGCAATTGTCATAGAGAAATGATTGTTTGTTACAGTCCCTTTTGGCTATAGCTCCCTGAGATCACAGTTACTAAGTCATGGTTGATGATGGTGTCCACTCAAGATAGCGCATTGCTTAGGTTTTACATTGTATAGCTGAATTGTACTATTCTGTTTGTTGTAGGTTTATTTTTATGTCTTTTGTCGTTTTAGTTTTTGTTAACAATGGAGCGTGTTAAAACGCCTGAATTTGAATAAAGGGTTAGAATTGCTTTATGAATGTTTTGTTAGTGTGATTGTGTAGTTCAATTTTAGTTAGACTTGGTAACCTCAATTTTAAAGAAGCCACAAAATTGAGGTTTTACCATAGACAGATGCATTGGATGATGAAAGATTGATTATTCAATGTGAAACACAAAAATGTCTGTTGGATACTGGACGCAAGGCGCTAGACAAAGTGCCTAGTGTGTGCCTGCAGTGTTGGGCGCCTTCTGGACAGTTTTTTTTCTTGTGCAGACGCCGTTTTCTCATGTTTGAGTTTCAATGACTGTGTTAGTTATATATTTAAGACGTGATTTCAATGGCTGAGTTTCAAATGCAGTTTTCTCATATACTGTTTACTTTTCCAGCGAGAAGAAGTATCTCCAACTCTATAAATAATGCAACATATACACACAAATCATCATCATCCTCACTTTTATATGCTGCTTTCAATTTCTAAATCTTCTCTAATGTATGAGAAGAGTTTAAAAATACTTCTCTATTCTAAAGTATTCTCAAAAGAAATATCATTTTGCATCCTGATCCTGTTTCAATCGACCTCAAGGGCTGTATGAGTTACTCTTAGTTACAATTCTCAAATAATGTGGAATTATTTTGGCTAGTCCGAAATAATTGCCTTTTAGTTGAGGTTAAGAAGCACCGTAAGAACTTCGAGTTCCCACATACGGGGTCAATGTTTCGATCAACCTTAAGTCCGTGCCATTGCCGCTTCGAAGTATTAAGCAATGTGAGACTAGTTTGCTCGGAACAGTTGCCTCCTAATCGAGGTTAAGAGGCACAGTAAGAACTTCGAGTTCCCTGTGCTAATGTTTTCCGATCGACCTCAAGTTCACACTATTACTATTATGAGATATTATCTGCTCACGACTTTGTCTTTTAAAAAAGGTGCTTAGTTGGAATGTGATGTGTCCTTAATCTTAATTCTCAAATAATGAGACACTCACGACTGTCTTTTAAAAATGACGCTTAGTTGGGATGTGATGTGTCCTTAATCTTGATTCTCAAATAATGAGACAATTTTGGTCAATGCAGGACAGTTGCCTTCTAGTCAAGGCTAATGGACACAGTAAGAACTTCGAGTTCTCACATATGATGTCAATATTTTGATCGACCGCAAATCTGTTTCATTGCGGTCATGAAGTATGGTTTGTTTTGAGTGTGAGAATCGTATTGTCTGTTTTGAGTGTGAGAATTATCATGACTTTGTCCTTTAAGAAAACCGTCTTGTTGAGATGAGGTGTGTGACAATGTGAGTGTTGTATATGAACTACCCTGAGTCTTGAGGTGTCGGATCATGATAGATCATCATCTTTTTTGTTCAAGCTTTCTTGCAGTAACATTTTCTTCAACAAAGATCTAGTAACATTAAGTTACTGAAGCCCTTCCCTTGTTTAAATGTTTTTCTTTCTCTTATAATGGAATGATATGATTTGGATCTACATGCAAGAAAATACAGATTATTTATTGTTACATTAAACTTCTGAATCATGTAATGTCATTAAGGTAATATAATTGAATGAACTCAGCTTCATTGATGAACAATAAATAGTATACGAACATGAGCATTGACTTCCCTACCCCATATCACAGCCACTTTTTCAATCATCATCATCATATTCATTGGAACTTGAGGTAGTTGTTGCCTTGCCCATGCTATTAAATTCAAAGCAAAGTTTGTTTACAAAAATAAAAGGACAAAGGTACAAAAGTAATAATGTACATGCTTAATCAAGTAGAGCAAAATACCATACACAAAATCATTGTACAACACTTTAACTTTTTTCCTGTAACATCTATTATGGCAAGATATGCAAGTGATTCTTCTGTGAGAAAATCTGTCTGTTGAAAAAAAGTGTAAGAGTTGTTATCTGATTATATTAGTACTGTTGGTAATATATTTTACTGTAGTGACCATTTTGTCCTGCTTAAGCAAGAAAAATTAATGTGACTTTTCAGATCACAACAAACAACCACAGTGGAATGGATTCTCTCTGCTGCACTATTCAATTAGTTTTGCCTTTTGACATGTGGCTCGATATTCAAATCTAATAACTTCTTTTATTTTTATTATTACAAAGTAATAGTAAAAATCCAATATAAGATTGTGTTGTGATCATAATTAGGAGTATGAGTATTTAGTAAGAAAATATATAGTGATATGCTTGAAAATTGTTCAAAACTTTAATAGTGATTGATGTTGTTCCTTTTAAGTAAAAGTTTATGCTACTATTACTTGTCCTCAAAATTCAAATGGTGACAATATCGGCGTCATCTACTATCAAGCAATTAAAGTTAAAGTCCACCACACTACCAATTATGCCCTTTTCTTAAAAATAATTTTCAAAGCTAAAAGGTTATTTTTGTCATTTCATAATCAACTCATTTTATTCACCCCACATTCAACCCACTTTTGCCATCTATCTTCCATTCATTCTCTCTCCTTCAAATTTCATCCTCTTATAATATTACTTTTATTCTATCTCACTTCTCTCTCCACATTTATTTTTTATTTCATTTTTATTTACTTTTCTCTCTCTCTTACAATTTTCTCTCCAATATTTTCACTTTCATTTTAATTTTTTCTCTCAAAATTTTAATAAATTGAATTAATATAATTATTAAAAAAATTATTTTCAAATGTCAAAATTATTCATAATTTTTAAAAAAAATATTTTTACATGTTAAAATTTATATTTTTCCCACGGATCACTATGAACAAAATACCTATTTTATTTTAATTAAGATTATACTTATTTGAGACACAAAATTCTTATTTTCAAATGTCAAAATTTTCTATTTTTCTCACGGGGCACTATCAATAAAATAACCATTTTATTTTAATTAATAATTGTCTTTATTTGAGATATGAAATTCTTATTTTCAAATATTCAAATTAAATTTAAATTATTATTATTATTATTCATTTTATAATTAAATAACTCATTTCAAATTTACATGTATATTTAAATCTAATCTATATCGTATTAAATAAATTTGTAACGGGATACGATTAGTTAAATTCACGCAAATTTGTTTTTGATAAAAATTGCTTTCAATATGCATTTGAATACAAATTAGCTATACAAAATTATTTTAACCTGTACAAATTCATAAATATCTAATTTTTTATATAATTATATTTATCATTCAATATTCTAAATATCTAAACAAATTATATATATAATATCAAATAAATGTACCCGTGCGGCAGCACGGGTAGTTTACTAGTTGGGTATATAAAAATAGAGAAAACTAGTATTTGTACTTCAAAACATAATTTATATATTTTCTCGTTTTTTTTTATCAATCATAAAATTAAATAATGTATTTTAAATATGAGTATCGAATGCATAAAAATCATTTTATATAGATTATTGTTTGCTCACGATCTTAAATTATTATTCAACGAGTTTGGTCAAGTCAAATAAATTTTTAAACATGGATCTAGGCACTTGTTTTCACTTGTACTTAATTGCTCTCTCCTTCTTAGCAAGTCTTGCAAGTCTAAGATCAGGAGTCTTAACTTCATCTTTATCCTTAGTCTATTTAATAAGAACCTCCATCTCAAAACGAGTCTTCTCTACCATAATTTATGATTCTCTCATATTCTTATCTTTATTTTTTTTCTCTTTACAAGTCTCTCCAAAAGTAACTTCCTAGCTTATAATGAAGTTTGGTCCTCTATATTCCATTTTATATAATTTATAACCATTTCACCTTTTAGATAACTTTTAGATAACTAATGAAGACACAGTTCAAATACGTACTATTAAGCTAAACTATCTTGATTTGGACTAACAAAAAATCTTCGATTACCTTTCAATTAGAGTAGTATACTAGTTTTCAGCTCTAAACCTCCATAGATTTCTTGAAGTCTATTTTTGTGAATGGACATCAAACGACTATGTAAGCTACTTTGGCACTATGCTTACCCCATAAAAACTTTGAAAACCCAACTCTTAGAAACATTCTAGTAACGATCCAATGCATCTTTTTCTTTTGGTTTTTTGCAAAAATCATTAAAGTGCTCTAGAACAACCTCCAGGTCATTGCCAGTTCTTTTTTTTTTTTTTTACTAAGATGCCTTGATCTCAAATCCCATAATTTGTTCTTGTCACAAAATTCTTTAATAGCTAATGATGTATGATCAATAATGTTGTATAACCCATATATTTTAGACCATTTAGCCATGATAACACCACCATACAAAAATTTTAATATTCAACTCTAGTACAATAACCTTGATCATCAAACATTCTTATGGACAATAAATTTTTCAGAGATTGGGAACACACCTTACATTTTGTAGAAGGGACTAGCGACCACCAAACTTTTTAAGTCTGACTGTACCGATACCATGAATCTTGCAAGATTTGTTGTCACTAAGTCAAGCGACTTTACCTTCTTTCAAATTAAAATTCCCAAAGAATAAATTTCCTTGGGCACATGATAAGAGCATCTTGAATCCATGACCTAACTATTTTCAGTCACCATACTTGACACTAATAGTGTACCAACACTCTCATAACCATCCTAATTTGAGGTAACTACAATCTGAACAAAATCTCCCTTACCCTCATCTTGGAAAAATCCTTCTTTAAACAAATGATTTTTCTTTCAAATAAAGCATTTTAAGTTTGATTTATCAAAACCCGTGGATTGATACTTCCCTTTAATCTCACTTCTTCTTCTTCTTAAGACACTCAAGTCTTTACAATTATTGTTAACCTTCAGAATTTTCATCATTGAAAGCTCTATGGATCTCAGATCCTTATGAATCTCATCCAAATTAATGGTACATTCCTTACCGTAGAGAATGGTATCCTTGAAGTGCTCAAGGAATATGAATAATGAGCCTAACAATAGTAAAACATTGTCATTATCATCAATCTTCACCTTAATATTTTCCAAGTTATCAATAATCTTGTAAAATTCTGTCAATTTCTCCACTATGAATTTGTTCTCTATCATTCAAAATGAGTAGAGTGGTTGTTTCAAACACAGCTTGTGATCCAATATACAATGATTTAAGTTTTTCCCATATTCAAGTTGTAATATTCTCCCTAGAGACTCCCTTTAGACCATTATATCTGAGGCACAAGATAATGATATTTCTGACCTTATCCACCATATATGTCTTATCTGCTTATGTTAGAAGTGCATGCCTCAGTGCCTCATACTTCTATGTTTCTACACACTTTAGTTGAGTTAATATTGTTTGCATATTCACTTTTCACCACCCAAAATCATTTTTTCTAGAAAATTTCTGTATATATATTTTAGTATCCATGGTGCACATTTGTAAACTTAATTCCTTTTTTCCACGATGGACGTCACTTGTTGTGAAGTCGAAAGGTTCAACCGCACCAAGACATTTTTGATGTGTGAGACAAAGAACAATGAGAACTAAAATAAATGATTTCAAGAAAAATTAATATGCACATATAAGAGTGTTATAAAATCCACACGAGCAAGAAGAAGATTAAAAAACAAGTACACAATAATTGTTTATGTAGTTAGAGCAAATTGATCTACTCTTAGAGAGAGAAACTCTCCAACTCACTATACTTTAAGAATTGTTACAAGAGATTACAAACAAGTTTTAAGAAAATAGTTTTTAGATTTTCAAAAACATTTTTTATTTTCTACCCAAAGATTTTTCATTCTCTCCAACTCTCAATATATGAATTTCATAAACTCAAATGTTTTGAACTGTTTTCTAGTATCCTAAAAAAATTTCAAAGATCTTCCTGTTCTTTACCTTCAATCCTACTAATCTCTCCCTTTATCTTTCTAAGTTTCTCTTACTAGGATTGCAACTCAATGACTCTCAAAAGTCACTTATACAAAAAAGGGGCTGAAAAATGTCTTCCCACATCGTTTGCTAACGCATTGTGTTCCTCCCAAACATAGTGCATTTCCGCGAACATATTTTTTTATTTTCAAGGCAATCTCCAGGCCTTTGATATATATCGTTTAATAACGGACCAACCAAACCAACCCAAATCGCATTAGTTAAATTTGGTTCGATTTTATTTTTGAAAGTCAATCGAACCAAACTGAATTTCACCTTTTTTTACGGTTTGAATGATTTTTAGCGTCAAAACCGTCCAAATCATACCGTAAACACCTCTCCATATCAAACACAATGGTGTGGGTGTCAATAAATTCTGGCTTGATCTCTTTCTCATTGTTATTTCTAATATATATAGAGATTACAGGGCTATACAGATCATTACACTAAATAATTACATTTAGTGAGAACAAATCAATTTCTAATTTGTTCCCCTAATTCTATGAACAAACCTTTATTCTAGAAACAAATAACTCTTATTCAGAGTGGGAGTATGGAATGAAGGAAACTCAAATATCATAAATCATAAGTAAACGGTTAGAGGCAAACCAAAATGAATGCAGGATTTTCAACTCTCTCTGATGTTCGGATCTAAATTAGCCAAAAGCATGGATGATACGGAAAAGACAACAACATATTTAAGAGAAACTTTAATATAAT
The DNA here is from genome assembly GCF_029867415.1 of Vicia villosa. Taxonomy (NCBI): domain Eukaryota; kingdom Viridiplantae; phylum Streptophyta; class Magnoliopsida; order Fabales; family Fabaceae; genus Vicia; species Vicia villosa. Next base: position 33,503,141 of record NC_081180.1, on the reverse strand, counting down.
GAAAAAAATACACTTTTCTCTATGCTCAGATATGCAAATTAAAAATATACTACTGAGTCCCACTAATGGTGACTATACAATCTTGCTTGAAGTTTTGCGCAAATTTTAAGCATTAATTCACTTTAACCGCATGTGATTACACTTCCTCACACTAGTAATTGCTTTGTTGACTATTATAAAAGGTGTATTCCTTTGAATGAGAGAGGCTTTGGATCTATGTTATTACTTGTATGTTGTTTAAGAATATAATTGAAAGAGCATATAACATTTGAGTGTTGTTAATCAGTGCCCTCAGAACAATGGTTAAACATTTTAAAAAAAAATTATTTTATAAAAATTTTGATATTTCAATTTTTCAGACATTAAATATGCAGTTTATCGAGATAAAACTACTATTTTAAAGTGTTAACAATTGCCTTAAAGACTGGTTAGCATTTCCTATAACATTTATATATAAAAGATAACAACATTTTATCTCATATGATTTGAATATGTGTGGAGTAAACATCTCATTAATGCTTAAATGCATGAAAATTACAACCTAGATCTAATAATTAGAACAATCTAGTAATCACATAAAAAAAACAAAAGTCAAACAATTAAAAAAGATTAGATTTTAATAATCTATCATATAAGAAAAGTCTACCATTTGAGACTTTCTTAGGCTATCCACATCAGCAACTCTTCTATGGTTGATCCACATCAGCTTTGGTGGTTACTACAGAATTTTTTATCCTTCAACTGCCTGGTGGGCTGCGGCAGTTATTGCTGTGGAAGTTTCACCCTCACAGCTTCTCATGTTGCTGCAGTTATGTAAGGTCCATTATTCTGTGCCTGTCCACGTTCCAAACTGCACAATTGCAGTAATTATGTGTTTAAATGGCTTGCCTATTTATCAGTGATTTCATTCTTCTCTTTCCATGCTTGCTAACTTCTGCGGTTATCATTCAGTGCAGTGTGAATTTGCATTATCATGTCAAGGCCTGTTGAGAGAATAGCAGAGATCAATGATGGAAAAGAGCTTTGGAAGATTGTTGTTAGGATTCACCACAGATGGAAAGTTGTCTCCAACAACAAGGAACATTTTGAAATGATCTTTGTTGACAAATTGGTGATTACCCTGTTTATGTTTCAGTATGTTTATCATTTACCTATGTTTGTATAGTTTGAATCATTTTTTGGTTTCTGCTGCAGGGAGATGATATTCATGCTGTTGTTCCAGCACCGCATGTGTCGGTGTTCACCGAAAAATGCTTATTAGGGCATACTTATACTGTATCTAATTTTAAGGTGGTGCCTTATGTTCTGGCCTTCAGGGCATCGGGACACAAATATATGATAAAGTTTACTGCTGGAACGTCTGTTCTTGATGAAGACAAACATGAGATACCCCCGAAATCGATTTTATTTACAAGTTTTTCCGACATCATAACAGGGAGGTTTGACAAACATGTTCTGATTCGTGAGTATGGTTTTTGGCTTTTTTATTATCTCATGTTTTGATGCATTTTAGCCGTGTGAAATTAATAAATTTGCCTGACAGATGTCGTTGGAATGGTGGATAGTATTGGTTATGCACAGACTGAGTCAGGTGCAAAGAAGCAGCAAATTAGCATGATGTTGCGTGATCACAGGTTTGTTTTTTTTATACATTAGACTGCCTGATATATGAATCATGTTATATATCTTAATGTGTTGTGATCATGGTTTAGCAACAACATGTTGAACTGTACTCTGTGGGAATCATACGCGGATCAGTTCATCAAGTTTAACAAAGTTAGGGTTGCTGCATCACTCCCTACAGTTGTGTTGCTTCAGTATGCCAAAGTGAAGGAAGAAGGTTATTCCATGACTTATTTTTTAAATTAATACTAAAACTACAAAATCTGTGATAAATATATTGACAAGGTATAATTTGAATTTGCAGGAAAGTATCCTCTCTCTGTGACAAACACCTACAATGTGACCCTTTTATGTGTTGATGCTGATTTTCCGGTCATGAAAGACTTTATTGATAGGTATGTTGATAGTGTCATCCATTTTGTGCAGTTATTTTTTTCATGTATGAATTTGATAACGATCCATGCTCTGCAGAATGCCTGAGGAGAGCAGGGTAACCCTGTCTGAACAACTTGGAGGGAATTCCCAATATTCCTCCCAAAGTTCTGAAAATCACCAGCTCACTCCTGTGCAAAAATTGTTCTCAAAGGCTGTTGTTTTGCCTATTGCTGAGATTATTCAACTTACGGATGTATGTCTTTCTATTTTCCTATATTATCATAATTATAACCTCATTGTTTAGTGTGTCACATGTTTCTGATTTTGGCGGCTATTTGTCCAGGTTACATTTTGTGCTACTGTCGCTACAACAAAATTATTAGTAGCATCTCCGTTTGGATGGTACTATCGTGCCTGTCATATGTGTCTATCTATAGCGCGTGGGGACAGCCCCCCCCCCCTTTGAGTGTGAAGCTGGTCATGAAACCATGGCTGAAGTCCTTAGGTTTTAGTTGTTCTCACCTAATAGATGTTGTTTCTGTCATGTTTTTGATGTTTCTATGTTGTCGGCTTTTTTAACGGAACGACTTCTTATGATGTTCAGGTATAAGATTAAAATTGAGGTTACTCACGGGGGCCAAAGCTGCAATTTTGTCTTCTGGAACAGAGAATGTGAAATGATGTTGGGTTTATCTGCATCGCAACTTCGTAACACTATGATTCAGGTTATATTTATATTGTGCAGATGAATTAGAATGTACTTTCCAATACTCTGTGTACACTAATATGGCCAGTTGTTTAAATAGGCTAGAATTACTGATCCATTGGACTTTCCGTTAGCACTTGATCAGTTGTTGAAGTTGGAAATGGCTATGAAGGTTAAGTGGCATCCACGCTGGAAGAACTGTTCCGTCGTTATGATTATAAAAAATGATCCTATTATCCAACAACTTAAGGAAAAATGGGGAACAGATGAGGTCAGCTCTAATAAACTGACATTTGTTTTATAAAAGAGGACTTCATATTATAACAATTTTTTGCCGGATTTTGTTTTTCTTTGGTAAATTCTCAAGGAACCTATTCCAATCCAAACTGTCGTACCTGAGACTCTGGAGGTAGAAATTTTAAACTGTGTATGAATTTTTTTGCTTTTCCTGTGATTATGTTATATTGAAAACTGTGTTTAACAATATATAGATTAAAGAGAGTGTTGATGAGGCTAAAACAGATGGCAATGAAGACTGTGAATTGGTTACAGTAAGTCTCACTGCAACACACTTACCTACTTACATTTATATCAATATTACTAACACTTACCGACTTACATTTATATCAATATTCCTAACTAATAGTCTTCATCGTGGCATTGCAGGACCTGGAAATTACATCTGAGCACAAGCCTGATGCTGTCACACCTGGTGGTAAGAGGCATCTTCCTGCTGCATCAAGTGAATCCATTGATTTGGACGGATTACATGATGGGGAACTGTCATCAAACAAGCTGAAGAAGATAATTAAAATGGAGAAGATTGATTAGATCTATTTTTATTTTGTGTGTGTTTTGCTTAGGTGTTTGTTATAAAAACTGAATGTTAGTTTCCTTTGCTTTTAATCATGTGTGTGATTTCATTTTCTGTAATAATTAGTGCATGAATACTGGCTATGTGCTTCTGTTATGTTCAATTTGATTTAAGAATTATCAATGGTTTGTGTGGCTTATTATATTCAAATGATTCAAATTCAACTACATATTATATATACTATTATTAATTATTTTGATTCTTTTTGATCATATATCAAACATTCCATTTTAACTATACCTCTTATAACGGGGTGTTGCTTTTTTATTATTTTGAATGTTAGTTACAATAATGATGTCACAAAGAACGGTTTGTTTGGATTAGCACTCTCTAAGCTTTCTGTCATTACATTGTAAACTAAAACATGGATTGTGCCTCACAAACAAACACCAGAACTTTTAACATTTGACTATGTTAACTATCAATAAATAATTTTATGTCTGATCTTAGTATAATGTTGATACAATATTATGGGACAGATTTCATTTTAACTAAAAGCATATCAGAGCGGATTAATAGAATATAATAGGAGAACTTAAAAAATTTGTCCTGAAAACGATTATATATTAGATCTTCCAATGGTCACAATATTACTGTGTTCCCATTTGGATAAAGTGCTTACAAAATAACATGTAGCAGAATATATATAACACAATGTACCAAAATAACATTCCCAACATATAATATAACCATTAAAATTCAGGTATAGTACACGGTTTGCAAATAGCAGCAGTTTCTTCATTGTCTTTCAACCTTCACATAGATATACGGAGAGAATCGCAGCATACTCCACGCTATTGTATCCCCATTACGCAGGTTAAGAGATTTGGCGAATTCGTACCATCCCAGGGCCATGTACTTTTCATATGGCTGGGGTATTCCTTTTCTGTTAGCTTTGTGAACCTGACAGGTAACAATGTTCTTCGTCCTCACATCCAGCAGGTTGATTTCATCTTGAAAGCGACGGAGGCATCTTTTGGCGATTTCCTTAGGGAAATGCTGCATACAAGAAATAAGGTAACTATTAACAATATATACTATTTACATTTTCAATAACATGATGCTCATATTCAAATATCTCCTTACCATTACATTCTGCTGTGTAGATTTAGCATTTGTAACATGGGTGTTCCAGAAAAAAATTTGAGCCCCTGTAGAACTGTCTACAGTAATGTCTGTACCCACCTTTGCTTTTTTCACCACTTTACCCTTTTGTTTCTTACCCTCTTTTGATCCACTTGGTTCACCAACTTCAGAAACTTTGATTTCATTTGTGTCAATGTCTGTTGATTCCTCTTTTATCTTTATAGGTCCTGCATTGGGATTGCTTTTAACCCTTGCGCTATTTTGTGCGACAACATCAACATTCGACACAACACGACCAGGGGTGACATTGCGCTGTTTATTCCTGCGTTTTCTTTCCACCTTAGGATCGTACCCTGTTTCCTTTACCAAATCTTCTATGATTTCCATTGCCTGATCATCGCTGTTCCAACATCAAATATGGATTAAAAACAAACCGCATATGAAGCATTCTTTACTAAGCAATAGTCATATGCCGAGCAACGACGGGATATACAATCCAACAATAAAAACCAACAATAGTCATTCAGTCACATTTGATTTCTTGACAAATACCACACATAATACAACATTGAGCTATATTGATACTACACCCATCACTAAATGCTGTTAACTGTTATTACCACACTACCATATTTTGTATACCAGTATACCCTATTTTGTACGGCAAAGCAAAGGTGAAATAAAATTATCTACTCATACCTGAAATCATTTTCATCATCAGAGGGAATCCGCACAGAAGGACCACCGTGTGAAGATGCCATTGTCGGAACCCTAACCGCAGGCAGTTGCAATGCTAAACTTCTATTCAGTGCAATAGGAAACAAGTACTTGGTACATGCAGAAAGTGGGTTAACTGTTCAGTTTCTATTTACTTATAATATTAGTTTTGACTTAAAGTCTTTTTAAAAGAGTAACACATCCATCAAATAAAATATTATAAATAACCTGTATAGATTAAATTAAATACATTTAACACACACAACAGTTATAAGGGAGGGATAAGTGGTAATTTAAATCTATAACCATCATTCTATTCATATTCAGTTCCAACTTCATATATATTCAAGTATGAAAGAAAAATTAAAATCAATACTGCATTCATGACATTTGAACCCACCAATTCCCCTTCAGTTAGAAACTGTAAACTTTTAGTATTCAAAACCATGAAGTAGCATGCTATACATCTCATATTGTGTGCATAAATCTATACAAATCAATCTTATTTGTAGTATTATTATTCATCCTACTTTTGTGTTTGTGATGGAAACAGATGTTGTTAAAAACACTGCTCCTCAAACATCCATTGCAAGAAAGAGGAGAAAGCTTATTCTTAAAGTAAATAGGGATTATCGAAACCGTGTCAGATCAAGCAACCTCACTTCCCATTTAAATCATAATTTTACATCTTCTGTAACATATGAAACCACTATTGAAACGGCTATGGCTAGAAAGAGAAGGAAAATAATCTTGGATAACAGAAAAAGATTGAGAAATTTGTTCAATACTGAAGTTAGTAGGGTTCAAAATACAAACAACATTGTTAGTCAAAGTCAGAACATGGATCATGCATCTACTTCAAATTATAATATGTCAAGTCAGTCCATGGATCATCCATCTACCTCAAATCATAATATGTCTGTTGAATCTCATTATGAAGACAATGATGACTCCAACTCTGACAATAATTTAAATTCTTCTAATAGTTCCGGCTCTGACGAAGATTCAGACCCGGCACAATTACAGGAGGCCCATCTTCAAGGTATGTCCATATCATACACTGATAACCAAATGATGTACACTTCTTCTGTTAATAGACATATTCAGTATTGTGGTTTCTGCTTTCAGAATATTACGATATTGACGACCAAAGTTATGAATGCGCACACTGCCAAGCATGTATGTGGTACCAAGAAAAAGTGAATAGACACAAAATTACAGCAACTCCTCGCTTTTATCGTTGTTGCCGTGGAGGAAAAATTGTTCTTCCGTTCCTTGAACAATCTCCACAGGTGTTGCAAGATCTTCTATTTAATAAAACATATTCAGATAGTAAAAACTACCAGGCTAACATACGAACATACAACGCAATGTTCTCATTCACTTCCCCTGGAATGAAGTTCGACACAACATACTCTAAAAGAGGTGGACCCCCTACTTTGAGACTGCAGGGTCAGACCTGTCATCGAATTGGTACACTGCTGCCAGAAACAGGGCAACCTCCGCAATATGCTCAATTATACATCTATGACACGGACAATGAAGTTGAACACAGAATAAAATGTTTCAAGTAAGCATGCTCAGACATAATTACACAATTGTTTTATAAAAATATTATGTTAAACTATTTATTCATGGCTGCGAAAAATAAACAGGGACAACAAAGGCATCGAGCGACCGGTTGTCAAAAAGCTCAAGATGATGTTAGATCAGCACAATGTACATGCCAAAGCTTTTAGAATGGCAAGGGATGTTTTAAGGACAAATTCTTTCACAGATTTAAAACTCAGGCTTATTTCTGATAGATCCGAAGATGGCCGTGTTTACAACAAACCTACTGTCTCAGAAGTGGCTGCACTCATTGTGGGAGACATTGATTCTGCTGATAAAAGGGACATCTTAATTCAGCGCCGCAATGGTGGTTTGCAATGAATAGATGAGTTTCACCCAGCATATTTGGCTTATCAGTATCCTCTTATATTTCCTTATGGGGAAGTGTCGCGGGTCAAAAAATCATCGCCACGAAATTGTATCGAACAGAGTCGCCACCAAATTTTATTTATTCCAATGGGAATGGGAAAATATTGATAAAACCCACAAATGAAATGAAATGGACAAAGATGGTCATCGCAACCAAATTTGGGTTCGGGAGTCGGTTAAGCAAGGGGAAGGTATTAGCACCCCTTACTTCCATCGTACTCGATGGGACCCATTTAGTTATTCTTGTGATCGATTGTTAGCTTATTATCTACTTGCGTTCTAATTATTATATGGACAAGAAAGAAACGGGTTTTGGATTTTTTATTATTGTGCTCGCCAAGACGTTTGTATCTTGTGCCTACGTATTCCCTCGTGCAATGGGAAAGTCAGAGCGTTCGTAGTTCGAGGCTACGAAATTATATTTTTTACTAGTGTGCTCGCCAAGACATTTGAGTCTTGTGCCTACATATCTTCAATGGAAGAATCAGAGCGAATGTAGTTCGGAGGAACTACGAATTTGTTAGTAAATTTTATGGGTCTAATCGCACTTGGGCGGGAAGACGAATTTTTGAATGTGGTTCGCACTTGGGCGAGATTTGCACTTGGGCAAAGGAAAGATGAGTTTGAAATAGGTGTTTTAAGAAAAAGTGGAATTCGAGTACGTAAACAATGGCTTAACGGCCATCGCCTAGAATACTTGAAAGAGCATTTGCTAAATTGAGCGTAATTAAGTTTTTAATGGAATACAAGCATTCAAACAAAAGCTTAACGGCCATCGTCTAAATGCTTTAGAGCAACTTGTACAAGTGCGTACAAACCCCTCTTGGGTGGTGAAAAAGATTTGAACGACTCGAGTTTTGAGAAGTCCTTAATGAGATACAAACATTCAAACAAAGGCTTAACGGCCATCGCCTAAATGTTTTAGAACAACTTGTACAAGTACGTACAAACCCTTCTAATTTCATCCATTAGGACTCAACTCAATTTGATTGTAAAAAAGCAATTTGATTAAAAACGGAACTTGGTATTGACCAAAGTTTGTTGTGAAAATATTCGCACTTGGGCGATGAAAAGAAGGATTTGAAATTGTTTTTTAGAGTTTTTTGTAAAAGAGGCAAATCGAGTTTGAATGAGTCCTTAATGGAGTCTAAGCATTCAAACAAAGGCTTAACGGCCATCGCCCAAATGCTTTAGAACAACTTGTACAAGTACGTACAAACCCTTCTTTTCATCCATTAATGACAAAACTCAATTCAATTATTATAAGCAATTTTGAAATTTTTGTTTGTGACAAAAGAAGTTTGAAAAAGATACTTGGTGTTGACCAAAACTTATTGTGAAATTGTTTGAAGTGAGCTCGATATTGGATCGAGAAACTTATTCGAATGAAAATATTTTTCTATGAAAATGAATTGATTTTATTATGGTGTTATTTTTATTAACTAAAAAAAATATATTTAATTTATTAATTAAAAATCAACTAACATAATTAATTGATTACAATATAGTCCAAATTTAATTAGAATGATTACCTAATAAAAACACTTAATTAACTAATTAAAAGAATAGAATATGCATGATTTTTGTATAAAAGAAGTTTAATGGGCTTGATTTAAAAGAAGTTTGTTTGGCCCACAAACCAAACAAAAGCAACTAATGTCAAACAAATAAACTGGGCCGGACCGGGTCAGTGGAGTCCGAACCCAGGGCTACAACATGAAAACCGGGTTTGGAGAAGCCCTAAATTACTCAGCGCCTCTCTTACGATCTCTCTCGGCTCTCCTTCCTCTCTCTGTGTTTTTTGTTTTCGATTCACAGCAACAACAATACTCTCTGTTTCTCGCTCTCTCATCAATCTCTCTTAATCTCGCTCGCTCACGGTTCTCGCTGTCGATTCAAACTCTCGATTTCAGATTCAAACAACAAGCAAACGGATACAATATCCTAACCCCTTCGTAAACCCAGACACCCTAATTTTATTAATTTGAGAGATGTTACAAAATGTGATTACATGGTTAACACGAAAATTAAGAGTGTGCAACAAGAGAACCAATCGAATGAAAACCAAGGTATGATTGTAAATCCTTACTCTTCTTCGCTCTGCTTTTGTTGCGCTTCTGTTATGCTTCCGCACCGTGTGTTGTTTCTGTGAGTGTGGTGAGGTTGCTGTGAGTGTGTTTCTGTTGAATATGCAAGCTTGATGCGTGTTCGTTGTTGTGGCTCTGAACCGAGGGAGGGAGGTCGTTGGTTTTGAGTATGAGTGAGGTTAAGGTATGATATGAATGTTTCTTTATTGCAGTGATTTGTGAGGTTTATGATTCGGTTTTCTGAAGGTAATGGTTTCTGAATGGAGTTTGGAGGTGAACGATGGATTGAGGTTGTTTATGCGGTTGAAGGTTTGATATGAGAATGATGGTTGAAGATGGTTTTGTGAGAGTATGCAGTGTTAGGTTGCAGTGTTTGAGGGAGTTTTGGTAAGTGCTGTGAAATTATGGAGTGGAACTATGGAGTGAATGAGTGAAAGTATGAGTGGCTGTGAATGAAGGTTAAGGGTAGTGAGGAAGTAATTCTCTGGGCAGAGTTTTTGTATGCTATCGTTGGTGGCCCCCCTCCTGCTGTTGTGAGAGTCTCAATTTATAGCTGGACTGTGATGAATTTTGGGGGGAAATTGGGATGGATTTTGAACATATCTGGTAATCTGATTTTGTGCTTTCTATTGCAGGTTTTGGTGAGGACCATTTTAGTGTAAACTGTGGACTGGTTGGAGCAGAGTATGCAGGTTTTTGGACTGGTTCTCTTGGGCTGTTTTGATGCAGGTGGAGCAGCAGGTTTCTTTGTTGTTTTGCTGAGAAACGTGAAAATGGTGGGGACCATGAAGCTTGATGAAAACAACAACTTTTTCTTTCTGTTTTTGTTTTAACTTATATCAATGTATATTATTTTTTTTTGTACAAATGGGCCAATTTTTGTAATAATAAAAAAAATGTTGTAACAACTATTTTATTATAATGTATGACACATATGGTCTCTCTCTTTAATTCAAATACAATGATAAAATTAAACTCAAGATGCAAAATTTAATGAAAATATGCAAAACATAAAATGATTTACTAATTAAAATGATGAGAAACTAATTGCAAATTTCATGCTAATCTAAAACGCAACGTGTGAAGTTGAAACTAATTCTAGATGTAGATGAATCGACTAATGCTGATGCAAATGAAATGACGAAAAAGCTTAGGGCAAAATTAGGGGTATGACAGATGCCCCTATTTAATTATCTTCAGTCATATAGCTTGAATGACTTTAGTCTTCAAGATATCAGTGACAGAAGGGAATTAAATACCAAAAGACCTGAATTTTGCCCCATGGTACGATGCGATGATATGTTATGCTTATGAATGCATGAGTTCTAAGGATATGAAGACAGAAAGTAAATTTGTGGAGATGGATAAAACGATTGATCAAAGAGTCCCAATGAGAACACTTGCTGGGAAAAGGCAATGGTGCCAAAAAATCATTCTCAACCAATGAGTTGATTCAAGGAAACGACCAACATCGACCAATGAGCTGATGTAGATAAACAACAATTCGTTATCAACCAATGAGTTGACTTTAAAAGACATAACTGACATCAACCAACGAGCTGATGAAAGTCGACACACCGTCCACAACCAATGAGTTGGGTACGATTTAAAGCATATAAACGCCAACATCAACCAACGAGTTAATGTAGACAAACAACAATTCGTTATCAACCAATGAGTTGAAAAAAAGACATAACTAACATCAACCATTAAGTTAACGTAGACAAACAACAATTCGTTATCAACCAATGAGTTGAAAAAAAAAAGACATAACTAACATCAACCATTAAGTTAATGTAGACAAACAACAATTCGTTATCAACCAATGAGTTGAAAAAAAGACATAACTGACATCAACAATTGAGCTGGTGAAGGTAAACAAACAATTCGTTATCAACCAATAAGTTGAAGAAAGACATAACTGACATCAACAATTGAGCTGATGAAAGTTGACACGTCGTCCACAACCAATGAGTTGAGTACGATCAGAACAGAAATGAAGCTGCCATCAACCAAAGAGCTGATGAGGGTATGAAGAAATTGATTTCAACCAATGAGTTGACTCGATTTAACTGGAAAATTAAAGACCAAATTTCAACCAATGAGTTGAGGAGGCAAATGATAAATTTCAACCAATGGGCTGACAACAAGAGAAGAATTATTCTCAACCAATGGGTTGATTCAAATGACAAGAGGATTGATGATTGATTTTAACCAATGAGTTAGCTCAAAAAGATAATGATATCCTATGCATGCTTTGTGCTTATGCATGAGATATTTTTGTTTTTTTCTTTTGTGCAAATTGATGCACGTGTAATGATGTATGATGGTTGATCAATGCAGGTAATAAATTTACTGGATATTTGCCAATGGGCAATGCATTTTTTTGATGTCCATGGTGGACCAGGCTTGGATTTCAATGGAAAGGACCGAGCGAGATTGAAATTTTTGATTTGATGTTGTGGGAGATTGCCCCATGAATGATATGCATGATTTATGAATGCATGCAATGAATGAAATTTATAGTTTGAAATATTTGAAGGGATGCCCCAGTGAAGGGTAATGAACTTTGTTTTTATGAAGTGGGAAAGGTCCCTTGGTAGGAAGTTTGTGCAAGCATAATTCCCGACACCAATTCCGAGTTTGAGGATTACTTAATATGGCATAGCCAGCTTGGACTACTTGAGGGAAAGGTTTTGGCCTTGATTTCCCCGGAATGCTGAGTCTCTGGAGAAATTTGCTTCAACAAAGTTTTGGATTCAAACGGGTGATCCTGAGATGACATGCCCCAGTCCTTGGGAACTTTGAAATGAAATGCCCCTGAATGATGGACTTTTGAAGTTATGTGACTTTGCTGATGCCACTTTAGGCTCTTTGAATGATTTCCATTGTTGGAACTTCCTTGATGGAAAGTGCTTATTTACAAATGAAACTATTCTATTCAAAATGGTAATTTTAATGCGACGTGCATGCAAGTTTTAAAAACAAATCATTTATTGAAATGAAACTGCGGTATACGATGAATAGATCCCAATGAGGATGCAATGGAAGTTTGAAATTCAAGTCGTGAAAGATGATGTGATATTGTGGTATCAAAACAAATGATTAGCAAATATTCAGGAGTCAGGTTAACGCAACCTTGCTTTAGTTATGCTTTCAAAAGAAACCTTGCTTCAATTAGGACTTTTGAAGGTTGTAACGTGGTCAGGTTCACTGTTTAAGAAACAAAGGATATAGGCTCAAAAAATTTATTTTTAACCCACCCATTCTTCGTGATGTACTCCAGTCCTAAGTTCAGTTAATTCTCACGAGTATTCGACTTCCAAGAGAATTTGCAGACGATGTTTGAGAACCAATGAGTTCTAAGGTGGCAGTCACCTATTCTTCTTTGAAAGTCACACAAGTTTGTTCTTGCTATTGACAATGATCTTTTGATCTCTTTTTTTTTTACTTTTGTATCCCTATTTTTTTTGCCTAAGTCTCCTTTTTTAGGTTTTGACTTAGCGGGGTTTTCTTTGATTTTTTTTTTGTTTGAACAACTTGTGTGACATTTGTTCAATAATATGAGAATTTGAGATTTGTGACTTCCTTATTGATGTTCCAAGGAAAACAACGGTTGTAAGCTTTGAATGTTCACTACTACTTCGACATTGTGTACGAAGAGAGGATGTGGTTGAACCTTTGATCGGGAATGGTTCCCATGAAATGATTCTCTTGGAAATCGGATGTATTTTAACTGAACAACTACCCTGCCCCAGGTTTTTTGATTAAGGGTTTCAATTTCGTGCGGAAAGAAAACACCTACTTCTAAGGCTCAAAGGGGTTAACAAGGGATTATCATCCTTATATCTCCAGTGTTTGGGGATTTGAAAGAACGCCTGTACATCATCAACAAAGTTTCGTTTGAAAGCACACTGATGCAAATTGAGTATTCGTTCTTCGTCATCCTCCCTCTAATCTTGCTTAGACTGAAAGCTGATAAAGAAAGTGAAGTAGAAAAGCAAAATATTTTTTTTGAATTTTGATTTTGTGTAAGTGATACAGAATTAAAGCAAGAAAAACACATTATGATTGATTCAAAACAAATGCAATGCTCATTTCATTAAAATTACGATTAAGGATTACAGAATTCAAAAGCAACAAAGCACAATACAAACAAGGAGAAATTAACAAATGAAATGACAGAGGCCTAGTAACTATCAGCAACAAGGATGAGCTTTCCCGCCTGATATCTGGCTTTAGGATAATCCCTTGTGTCTCGGCCCTCAATGGGGTAGGGGATTAGTGACCACATTCGGATTAATATCTCGGAAGGTGAGCATCTTGCTCTCGATCAGGTCTTGAACCTTCTCCTTCAGAACCCAGCAGTCTTCAATGGAATGACCAACTACTCCGCTATGAAAAGCACACTTAGCATTAGGATTATATCCTTTGGAGAATGGTGGCGTTGGAGCTTTGGTAGGCCTAGGAGCTATCAATGACTGATGGATTAGCGCAGGCCACAATTCAGTGTAAGTCGTTGGAATTGGGTCGATGCGGCGAGGCTCCTTTGGTGGATCTTTCTGAGGCCTATTCTGATTCTGCTGCCTATTCTGATTTTGTTGAGAATTCTGAGGAGCACTTTGTGAAGCATTCTGGTGAGAAGCGTTCCATGGTTGTTGATGTTGAGCAACTGCAACATGTGGATACTGATAGTAAGGCATGAATGGTGCTTGTGGATAAATTGGAACTTGATAAGGTTGTGGATGTTGAGGTCCTTCACCACTAGTCACAACAGCGTTAGTTTCACCTTCTTTCTTTCTATGGAAGTTTCCAGGGAATCTCTTTGTTTGGTTGTTGTTGGATGATTCAGCAGCATTGACAATCTTGCCATTTTTCAAACCTTCTTCGACCCTTTCCCCAATGGTGACCAGGTCAGCAAAGCTAGAAGAGACACTTCCAATCATTTTCTCATAGAAAACTGGCTGCAAGGTATCCATAAACATACCAGTAAGCTCTTTTTCAGCAAGAGGAGGTTCGACTTGAGCAGCTAGCTCTCTCCAGCGTTGGGCATACACTTTGAAAGTTTCCCTATCTCTCATGGTCATAGTCTGAAGTTGTCTGCGATCAGGGGCTAAGTCCATGTTGTACTTGTATTGTTTCAGGAAAGCTTCACCCAAATCTCTCCATGTTTGGATATGATCCCTCTTCAAACTCATGTACCATTTCAGAGAAGCTCCAGCTAAGCTATCTTGAAAGATGTGGACGAGCAATTTGTCATTGTTGGCATAAGCGGCCATCTTGCGAAAGTACATAGTCAGATGATCTTTAGGACAAGTGTGCCCCTTATATTTCTCGAACTCAGGGACTTTGAACTTTGCAGGCACAATCAAGTCAGAAACTAAACAGAGGTTCATGGTATCAAATCCAAAAATGTCATTTCCTTCAACAGCTTTCAACCTTTTCTCGAGGACATTGTACTTTTCTTTCACTTCCTCCACCTCGTGGTTGTGTTCTTGATCACCACGTTCGGAATCATCAACATGATAGACAAAAGGAGGATTGTTGAAAGTAGGCTGAACAGTAGTGTGAACAATCGGTGACTGTTCAGCGACGACCGGTATTGGTGCAATTTGTTGCGCAGAAAGTCCTACTCCCAAAGTATTCGCGAATGGGGGAGTATAACCAGGTGGTAAACCAAATTCTGGCCAGGTAGAAGGTGGCCTCTGAACGGGAATGGGATCCTCAACAGCTTCGGAGACTTCAGCTACGACAGTTCTTTGGGGTTCAGCATCCCTAGCTATTAGCACTTGCATCATCTCAGTGAGCTTGGTGATGCTTCCCTTCAATTCGTCGATTTCCATCCTAACTTCCATGTTGTGTTGCTCTTGGTCAGCCATTCTTTTTCGAGAAACACTACGCGTCTGATAAGGATGTCGGGGAATCAGCTTGCCTTGTTAAACTGTTGGAGGAATAGATGTATGAGTACTGGATTGAGATGCAAATGAATGCAGATGCATGATGATTTTTTTTTGTTTTTAATGCAAGAATCAATGCAATGTCATATCATGTATGATTCACAAGTAATGGGCTTTCAATCGATTGGATACAGAAAAATTCAATTTATTTGGCACACAGTGGCTCACCACAGGATAGTTCTAAGGTTTTTTGACAAGGTTCTAGACGCGGTTCTCAGAGTTACAAACTTCTTTCGAAAACTCAGTCGTCTAGTAAATAACTTACCACCCAACTGTGTTTTCAAACGAAGTCTATTCTGAGTGTGGTTTTCGCACATACCCACAGTAATAGTTACGTTACGCAAGTTGGGTGCGAAACCACCATTTCCTAAAAGTCATGGTTTCAGGGTCTTTCTAAAAGGTCCCTAGAGTTAACGATCCGAATTGAAAACATCATCGCTCGAGTAAATAACTTGCTCAACCAAAGACATCTTCTCAAAGGACCTACTCTAGGCGGGGTATTAGTATCTCCTACTTGACACTACGTCAAGCAAGTTTAATACTAAACCACCATCTTATCTTATGTATTTCTTGAGCTCGGGCGTAGAGCTTTGTCCATAAAGTGCAAATAATAGAAAGATTCCCACCACGATGATAAGAAATCAAACAATAATATAATAAAGGCAATAAAGAAGCAAGTGAATAAAGCTAACAATAATACAAGAAAAACTAAACTAGGGTTGACTCTCTTGGAAGTCCCCAGCAGAGTCGCCAGCTGTCGCGGGTCAAAAAATCATCGCCACGAAATTGTATCGAACAGAGTCGCCACCAAATTTTATTTATTCCAATGGGAATGGGAAAATATTGATAAAACCCACAAATGAAATGAAATGGACAAAGATGGTCATCGCAACCAAATTTGGGTTCGGGAGTCGGTTAAGCAAGGGGAAGGTATTAGCACCCCTTACTTCCATCGTACTCGATGGGACCCATTTAGTTATTCTTGTGATCGATTGTTAGCTTATTATCTACTTGCGTTCTAATTATTATATGGACAAGAAAGAAACGGGTTTTGGATTTTTTATTATTGTGCTCGCCAAGACGTTTGTATCTTGTGCCTACGTATTCCCTCGTGCAATGGGAAAGTCAGAGCGTTCGTAGTTCGAGGCTACGAAATTATATTTTTTACTAGTGTGCTCGCCAAGACATTTGAGTCTTGTGCCTACATATCTTCAATGGAAGAATCAGAGCGAATGTAGTTCGGAGGAACTACGAATTTGTTAGTAAATTTTATGGGTCTAATCGCACTTGGGCGGGAAGACGAATTTTTGAATGTGGTTCGCACTTGGGCGAGATTTGCACTTGGGCAAAGGAAAGATGAGTTTGAAATAGGTGTTTTAAGAAAAAGTGGAATTCGAGTACGTAAACAATGGCTTAACGGCCATCGCCTAGAATACTTGAAAGAGCATTTGCTAAATTGAGCGTAATTAAGTTTTTAATGGAATACAAGCATTCAAACAAAAGCTTAACGGCCATCGTCTAAATGCTTTAGAGCAACTTGTACAAGTGCGTACAAACCCCTCTTGGGTGGTGAAAAAGATTTGAACGACTCGAGTTTTGAGAAGTCCTTAATGAGATACAAACATTCAAACAAAGGCTTAACGGCCATCGCCTAAATGTTTTAGAACAACTTGTACAAGTACGTACAAACCCTTCTAATTTCATCCATTAGGACTCAACTCAATTTGATTGTAAAAAAGCAATTTGATTAAAAACGGAACTTGGTATTGACCAAAGTTTGTTGTGAAAATATTCGCACTTGGGCGATGAAAAGAAGGATTTGAAATTGTTTTTTAGAGTTTTTTGTAAAAGAGGCAAATCGAGTTTGAATGAGTCCTTAATGGAGTCTAAGCATTCAAACAAAGGCTTAACGGCCATCGCCCAAATGCTTTAGAACAACTTGTACAAGTACGTACAAACCCTTCTTTTCATCCATTAATGACAAAACTCAATTCAATTATTATAAGCAATTTTGAAATTTTTGTTTGTGACAAAAGAAGTTTGAAAAAGATACTTGGTGTTGACCAAAACTTATTGTGAAATTGTTTGAAGTGAGCTCGATATTGGATCGAGAAACTTATTCGAATGAAAATATTTTTCTATGAAAATGAATTGATTTTATTATGGTGTTATTTTTATTAACTAAAAAAAATATATTTAATTTATTAATTAAAAATCAACTAACATAATTAATTGATTACAATATAGTCCAAATTTAATTAGAATGATTACCTAATAAAAACACTTAATTAACTAATTAAAAGAATAGAATATGCATGATTTTTGTATAAAAGAAGTTTAATGGGCTTGATTTAAAAGAAGTTTGTTTGGCCCACAAACCAAACAAAAGCAACTAATGTCAAACAAATAAACTGGGCCGGACCGGGTCAGTGGAGTCCGAACCCAGGGCTACAACATGAAAACCGGGTTTGGAGAAGCCCTAAATTACTCAGCGCCTCTCTTACGATCTCTCTCGGCTCTCCTTCCTCTCTCTGTGTTTTTTGTTTTCGATTCACAGCAACAACAATACTCTCTGTTTCTCGCTCTCTCATCAATCTCTCTTAATCTCGCTCGCTCACGGTTCTCGCTGTCGATTCAAACTCTCGATTTCAGATTCAAACAACAAGCAAACGGATACAATATCCTAACCCCTTCGTAAACCCAGACACCCTAATTTTATTAATTTGAGAGATGTTACAAAATGTGATTACATGGTTAACACGAAAATTAAGAGTGTGCAACAAGAGAACCAATCGAATGAAAACCAAGGTATGATTGTAAATCCTTACTCTTCTTCGCTCTGCTTTTGTTGCGCTTCTGTTATGCTTCCGCACCGTGTGTTGTTTCTGTGAGTGTGGTGAGGTTGCTGTGAGTGTGTTTCTGTTGAATATGCAAGCTTGATGCGTGTTCGTTGTTGTGGCTCTGAACCGAGGGAGGGAGGTCGTTGGTTTTGAGTATGAGTGAGGTTAAGGTATGATATGAATGTTTCTTTATTGCAGTGATTTGTGAGGTTTATGATTCGGTTTTCTGAAGGTAATGGTTTCTGAATGGAGTTTGGAGGTGAACGATGGATTGAGGTTGTTTATGCGGTTGAAGGTTTGATATGAGAATGATGGTTGAAGATGGTTTTGTGAGAGTATGCAGTGTTAGGTTGCAGTGTTTGAGGGAGTTTTGGTAAGTGCTGTGAAATTATGGAGTGGAACTATGGAGTGAATGAGTGAAAGTATGAGTGGCTGTGAATGAAGGTTAAGGGTAGTGAGGAAGTAATTCTCTGGGCAGAGTTTTTGTATGCTATCGTTGGTGGCCCCCCTCCTGCTGTTGTGAGAGTCTCAATTTATAGCTGGACTGTGATGAATTTTGGGGGGAAATTGGGATGGATTTTGAACATATCTGGTAATCTGATTTTGTGCTTTCTATTGCAGGTTTTGGTGAGGACCATTTTAGTGTAAACTGTGGACTGGTTGGAGCAGAGTATGCAGGTTTTTGGACTGGTTCTCTTGGGCTGTTTTGATGCAGGTGGAGCAGCAGGTTTCTTTGTTGTTTTGCTGAGAAACGTGAAAATGGTGGGGACCATGAAGCTTGATGAAAACAACAACTTTTTCTTTCTGTTTTTGTTTTAACTTATATCAATGTATATTATTTTTTTTTTGTACAAATGGGCCAATTTTTGTAATAATAAAAAAAATGTTGTAACAACTATTTTATTATAATGTATGACACATATGGTCTCTCTCTTTAATTCAAATACAATGATAAAATTAAACTCAAGATGCAAAATTTAATGAAAATATGCAAAACATAAAATGATTTACTAATTAAAATGATGAGAAACTAATTGCAAATTTCATGCTAATCTAAAACGCAACGTGTGAAGTTGAAACTAATTCTAGATGTAGATGAATCGACTAATGCTGATGCAAATGAAATGACGAAAAAGCTTAGGGCAAAATTAGGGGTATGACAGGAAGATGGTTACAGGAAAAATATAATGCACAGATATCGCCATGAAACTGAGGTCACTAGGAGAAACCGTCAAAGCATTAAGGATTGGTTTTCTTACCGGTTACAACAACGTCACAAAGAGGCAAAAACACTACTTTACTCAAGACGCCTATTTCAACAATTCTTAGTCGACGGCTATGCTATGATGGAATCCGAACGACTGAATTGGTTGAGAGATAATCAATCGAAATTAAGAGTGGGCAAATATAATAATTTGGCCGCTCAAACTGATGGCGATACAAGAAATGAACACCAAAAGCGAGGAAAACGAGTTGTTCTGCCATCAACATTTGTTGGTAGCAAGAGATATATGGATCAACTATATTTTGACGGTATGGCCATTTCAAGTCGATTGGGATTCCCTGATTTATTTGTTACTTTTACCTGCAACCCAAATTGGCCTAAAATTAAAAGAGCATTGTCAGGCACAGGTCTACAACCCCATGATAGGCCAGATATCATTTCAAAAGTTTTCAAAATAAAGTTTGATACCCTCATGGATGATATTACAAAACACCATGTCGTTGGAAAAGTGATTGCATGTAAGTTGTTTCATTTAATTATACTACTTTTCAATCATGTGTCTGTGTAGAACCAAAATATTACATCAAACTAACTTTCAATTTAATAGATATGTACACCATTGAATTCCAAAAGCGCGGATTGCCACATGCTCACATCTTGATATTCCTACACCCTCAGAGCAAATACCCAACACCATCTGACATAGACAAGATCATTTCTGCTGAAATTCCCGACCCGACTGTTCATCCCAATTTATACAAATTGGTTAAGGCACATATGATGCATGGACCCTGTGGCCTTGCTCGCGTGACCTCACAATGTATGAAGAATGGACGATGTTCTAAATACTATCCCAAAAAGTTTATTGAACACACTATTGTTGATGCAGAGGGATATCCGCTGTATAGGAGAAGATCAAAAACCTTCACTATTGAAAAAAATGGTATCACCTTGGACAACAGACATGTGGTTCCATATAATACCAGATTTCTTATGAAATACCAGGCACATATAAACATGGAATGGTGTAATCAGAGTACTTCCATAAAATATCTTTTCAAATATATCAATAAAGGCTATGACAGAATAACAGCAGCAGTTTCAACAAATAGCAATCCACCTATTGATGAGATCCAACAATATCTCGACTGCAGGTATGTCTCTCCCAGTGAAGCATGCTGGCGCATTTACTCTTACAATATTCATGGCAGAAAACCAGTTGTGGAACGTATGTTCTATCATTTGGTTGGGGAGAAACCTATATACTATACAGATTATGCACGCATGGAAAATGTGCTGGAAACTGCAAGTGTGACTGAATCAATGTTTACTGCATAGCAAATGCTAAATATGAAGAGGCACAAACATTAACTTATGGTCAATTTGTCTCAAAGTTTGTTTATCACAAAAAACAGAGAGAATGGAAACCGCGGAAAAAAGGCTTCACCATTGGACGTCTCATATGGGTTCCGCCAACAACTGGTGAACTGTTTTACCTGCGCATGATGTTGACGGTGGCAAAAGGACCAACAACATATGAGGAAATCAGGACCGTGGATAACATTCAGTATGATACATTCAGAGATGCATGCTTTGCAATGGGATTTCTTGAAGACGACAAAGAATACATAGCTGCTATAAAGGAGGCAAGTCATTGGGGGACTGGTCATTTTCTTCGAAAACTGTTTGTTATCATGCTTTTGTCTGGTGCTGTTAATCGCCCTGCACATGTTTGGGAACAAACTTGGCTCCTATTATCTGATGGTGTCTTACATACACAAAGAGCATTGGCTGCTAATCCAGGTTTGTTAGACATAATAAAATAGCAAACAAAACAATTTGTTAATAACAACCTACAGATGACTTACCAACAGTATTATAACTCAATTTCTCATATCAATGCAGAATTGGTCCTCACACAAGAAGAGTTACAAAATTTGACTTTAATAGAAATTGAGAAACTGCTTCAGGCAAATAGAAGGACACTAAAGGATTTTAGTCCTATTCCATATCCGGATGCTTATGTTCTTGAACAGTTGGGAAACAGGCTCATATATGATGAGCGTAATTATGATACAGCATCAATGAACTCAGAATTTGAAAATCTGTTTGCTGCTCTTACAGGTAACTATTGCGTCAATTAAATTCATTTTATTTTACGCTTTGAAATTCTATGAATCAATTATTCTAACACCGTTCTACAATCAATATTATGTTCCTAAGATGAGCAAAGAAGTATTTATGAAAAAATCATCCACGCTGTGGAGTCTCAAAAACCTGCGGTTTTCTTCCTTCATGGTTATGGTGGTACCGGAAAAACATATATGTGGAGAACACTCGCAGCTGCTTTAAGATCAAAACACGATATATGTTTAACTGTTGCAACTAGCGGTATAGCATCATTGTTACTTCCAGGAGGTAGAACTGCACATTCAAAGTTCAGGATACCGGTACCAACTATGGACAATTCTACTTGCAAGGTTGAATTCAACGATGATGTTGCAGACATGTTACGACAGACAAAGCTTATAATATGGGATGAGGCACCAATGGCGCATAAGTATGCAATAGAATCGCTTGACAGAACTTTGAAAGATGTTATGAGTGCAGACAAAAATTCAACTGATGTATTCGGTGGAAAGGTTGTTGTTTTCGGGGGCGATTTCAGACAGATTTTACCTGTCGTCCCCAGAGGCAGTCGTTCCGATATTGTACACTGTGCCATAAATGCATCTTACATATGACATTCAGTTGAGGTATTAACATTGACAAGAAACATGCGGCTACGAACAGGGTCAACACAGACTGACAAAAATGAGATAGCACAGTTTTCAGATTGGCTTTTAAGAATAGGAGAGGGCCGAATATCTGAGCCTAATGACGGCACCGCCGAAATCAACATACCACCTGATATTCTGATAACAGAATTCGATGATCCAATTGTGGCCATTGTCAATACCACATACCCTGATTTCATAAATAATTTCCAATGTGTTGATTACCTTAAAAGTCGAGCAATACTTGCCTCTACACTGGAGATTGTTGATCAGATCAATGACCATATACTTTACTTGATGCCAGGTTAAGCAACAAAAATATATAATTTAATGGATTATATTAATCTAATTTTTGCTTTTACTAATTCTGTTCAGTCAACAATGCAGGAGAGATTCGTGACTACTACAGCGCAAATTCAGTTGACAAGTCTGAGATTCATGACCCAGCAGTACTTGATATCCTCACGCCAGAATTTCTAAGTTCCCTCCGAACATCAGGATTGCCAAACCATCACTTAAAACTAAAGGTCGGGACACCTATAATGCTCATGAGAAATATAGATCAAGCTGAAGGTTTGTGTAACGGCACAAGGCTGTGTATAACAAAGATGGCAGCCCATGTACTGGAGGCTTCAATAATGGGTGGTAAAGGTTTGGGAAATTTGGTTTACATACCTCGAATGGATATGTCACCATCCCAATCACCATGGCCATTCAAACTGAATAGGAGACAGTTCCCTATTATAGTTTCCTATTCTATGACAATTAACAAATCACAGGGACAGTCATTGGATAACGTTGGTTTGTACTTACCGAAAGATGTATTCACACATGGCCAGATTTATGTCGCATTGTCAAGAGTAACAACAAAAAAGGGAATCAAAATACTGATACATGATGAAGAAAAGAAATTCAGGGAGAAAACTACAAATGTTGTGTATAAGGAAGTTTTTAACAATGTCTAAGTTTTTAAAATTGATCAGAGTAAATCTGTAGCAGCGGTAATCTATATTACTAACAACATATTAGTATTGCAAGTAACAGCAGTAATATATATTACTAACAGCATATTAGCAATGCAAGTAACAGAAATAATATATATATAGCATAACATCTAAATACCAAAATCTTATATATTAATATAAAGGTGGACCTAAGTCCACCAGAAAATTACAAAAAGTTAAAGAGTTAGATACTTATAACAAACTTTTACATCATTTTCAATTTTTCAACATTATTACAAGTATCTCCTTGCTGATGGGATCCTTAACGCTGAAGCCCATAGAGTCTCCATCAAGCAGGCACCTTTCCTTGGCAAATTTGTACCAACCACGCCCTAAGAACATCTGACCCTTTTCGGTATGATGAACTTCACATTCATACCTGACTTCCCTTTCCCAGTCAACCAAATCTACAAACCTTACTCCATGGAGCCAGCGACTTGCCACAACATGCTCAGGAATTTCCTGCAATATTGATATAAAACAACATTAGATAATCCCATTAACTGATAGGGAAAGACGATAAGCTTAAAACGAATAATAACTTACAAGAAGACATGACTGAGCCATCTTCCCGTTGGCCACATCTTGCTTCCAAATACAATATTGTAACTTAGCAGGCTGTTCTACATGGCAACTAAAATCCTCAACAACCGGTTCATGGCATCTGGAACATTATACAAACAAACAGCATGGTCAATAAATAAATGTGTTATCAAACATTCTAAATTCAAGCATAAAACGTATACTCAACATAAGCTAATTCAAACATACACAGAGTTATCAGAAGTGACAGCTTTCCCCACAGCCATTTGGTTCACCGAGTTTTCTTCGCCTGCATGCAACCATATATAACTTTTAAATTCAAAATGTAACAGAGCAAACTTTCAAATGATATGTTTACCTTTACCTCTCATTGCTTGATCAACTCTTCCTTCCATCTTTTCAGAAATTCGCAGCTTACACTGTTGGTTCCAGAGTAATGATGAATGCTTCCGTTTTTAGTGCTTTCAAACTTCCTACACATTACTTATATAACACTCTAAATGGACTCTTCACATACCTGCAACTTTTCCACCGTCCAATAGAATTCAATGCAATTGTTCAATTAGTCTTCTTTGCATTTACATCACTTCAAAACAATTTTCGTTTTATTTATATTCCTCACGAAAAACATTAACTGCCCATAACCCAATTGATCTTTCACATCCCAATATAATATAACACATTACAACTATTTTATAACCATTTAATATTATCGTACTACTCTTTAACATATACTATTAAATTGAATTTTCAACTATTCATATGTCCATTGTTGTGTGTTTACCAATTAGATTTAATAGCCTACCATTTACAGGAGCCATACCCCAACTTATACCAACAATAATGAAATTAGGTACCCTATTCTGATCAAGTTTGATAGATATCCTGTTCAATACTTATAATAAACAATACTTAATTTTAAAACAGAATGGTAATCAATTTTGCATAAAAACCATGGCAGATTTGGCTCATTCCATGAAACTTACAACCAAAATTGATAATATTTAATTTAAAACCATACATAGTGTCATAATTGTTAATCTTGGTTCACATCCACCATTACAAAAAACAACAAAACCATAAATCCCATACAAACCAAACTGCTAAAAAACGGCCCTATACATCCACCACAAACATTGCCTAACCAACAGCTCTATCAACGATCACCACTGCGCTCCACTGTTACCATAATATCTAACACTGGTGGGTAATAAATCACAAAGTGCACTTTATCACCTTCTTTCAATTCCGCTGCCCTTACATAGTCAAACCATTCTCCATACAAATATGTTTCATTTTTTTTTTTTGGCCTCTTCTTCACATTGCACTCATATGGGTACCCATTGTCCACATCATTGAGGGTAATCTCTGGCATTCCAACAAGCCCACATTTCTCTACTATTTCTGCAGGAATATGCTGCACTCATTGACATACAATATCAGTTACATTACTTCTCTGTATAACACCAGTGTGCCAACAACTATAGACTTTGAACACTGCTTACCATAACATTTGAGCAAAACTTCTTTACATCATGAACTTCACGAGTCCAGTACGCTTCTTCGAACTCTTCCTGTATAGGACTCATTTCCCTGAAATTAAGACCACATTTACAGCACAATGCAAACACAACAGCATCAATATACCTATAACTATAACATATTCCCTATCACTTATAAATAAACTTTACCTCTCACTATCAGAAGATATCATTATGTATTCATTCCCATCTCCATCATCCCTTCAACACAATAACATACAAACTATTTATTAAACTAAGTTGTAACTCATTATTCCGGAAACACATTCAATTTTGTGGAGGTTAAATGGAATTCAATACAAAAAAACAAAATTAAACTATAAGATTACCCTTTATTTTCAACAATCCTGGCAGCCTCTACAGAAACTTTACCGGCATCGTCGACACGATTCAATCTTTCATGTTGTTTCTTCCATTCCTCCATAACATCATCATTCTCATGTGACCCACTCAGTATCCTCTCAACTGTGAGCCGCTTCCATGGAGTTTGCAACTCCAACCGATCGGGTGAACTGGAATCAAAACAACATTGCGACCTCTAAATGGATGAATATCTTATGATAAACTCTGCAAACAACATAAACAGTAACACATGCACATACCTTCTTGGCTGCGACATTTTGTTCTTCACACTTATCACCCAACCCTGCGTTTCTTACACCAACAATGCCAAAGACAGACTCTTTGATTGCCAACACGTTGAAGAGTTATGAATCCAACGTTACTTTCATTTTAAATGCCATCGTTATGTAACAATACCAATAATAGGATTCTTTTGTGGGCCTATTAACAAATTAGGTCTAACAATAAAAATAGGTTTTCTGCACCAAGGCTAGAATTCTAAGGCCCAATAAACTTTAATGTCCTATTAACTTAGATATATTAACCAACTATAAGGTCCAACATGTATTTTTAACCTATTTAAAATATTTTACCTTATTATATGAACTTACACGTATATATTCAGTTTCCCTATTTTATTAAAGTGCCCTAAAACCCAATGCGCGAGACAGACGGGTACCCGTGCGAACGCACGGGTAAGACACTAGTTTAACAACTAAAAACTATTAAACTTGGTTTTTGATACATTAGTTGACTCCATGCTTTTATTGTTACTACTAATAATAGCATTAATACTATATTTAAGGAATGTGTTCTTTTCAATAAAAGAAGTGTGAAGATAACGTAAGTTATGAATGTTTTCGATAACTAACAAAATTGATCAGCATTTCAGCAGGTTTTGTGGAGTGATGTCTTATCTAGTTTGCAGTTTGTATGATTATGCTTAGTACACAAGAAAAACATTGAAACGACACCACCTTTCTAATCTCTCATTCAATAAATTATTATGCTATATATATTTCTCTGCCAAAGCTGTGCATGTTTTCACCTAACTTCAACCATAACATCATCCACTCAAATTAAAGTTAATCTCCATGTACCCTTTTCTATTTTACACCATTGACGATCATCTCAGCGGTCTCAAATTTTTGAAGATTCTGTATAAATTAGTCATAGTTTAATTATATAACAAAATAATTAGAGGTTTTATATAAATCGCAATGTAATTTAATCAATATTTTTATGAAATCTTATTTTGCTATAATTTAATCTTGAAAGATTTGAGATCATGTGCGATAACCCGCTTTGAACGCCCTTTAAACGGCTATGATGATGATGATAATACAAGAAATTAAACATTTATAACAGATTTGTGTACACTACTATGAAAATTGTTTTTGAGAGAAGTGCAAGACAAATTACTGCACGTAATTTAAAATTTATTACATTTCAATTGTGGTTAAATAAAATATCTATTTATTTTGTCATAACTAAACTTCAGTAAATTTAGACATAATCTCCAAAAGCGAGTAATTTATACATAATTTCCAAAAACTTGAGCTAGTGTTGTGTGTTCTAAATTGTCTTTAGATCAATGATATTTTTTTGCTGATAAAAGCTGAACATGTTCCTAGAATGGTTTTGTTGGAAATAGCTTACTAGAGGTGCATGTGAAGAAAAGCCAAAATGGTATAAATATTCAATAAAGTGGTTATTTTGGAAAGTAAAAATAGTGATTGAAGTGACTTGATTTATACATTTGAATTTGTTTGTTTGTAAATAGTGTAGAGGCAAATAACACTGTATAGATCTAGTATTTAATAGTACTACTACTAGTATACTAATAATATTATTGAATGGTACAGAAAGCCAAAAGAGAAAATGACCAAAAAACTCATAGCCACTCCTTGTATGATGACAAAAGAAAGATGGTGTAAGTACTTTCAATAATTTCAAAAGTTAGCATAGGGTAGTCAATTCAACCAGCAAAAGATGAAAAGAAACTGTGATGACTTCACTAAAGAAATTCAAAACCAAACTCTTCTATCTATTAGTATTTGATTCTCTTAGAAATTGATGAAAATTTTAATCAAACCAAACTCCAGTCCTATCTCTTTCTCTCAAGTTGTTTCTCTTTTATACATTGTGATGGATTCACCAAAAATCCACAACATTAGACTACAAACTTCTATAACTTTGATTCTCATCATTTTTTTTCTTACCTTATTTGCTTCAAGTTTAGGTACAAATATATCAATGTCAAATGTTTTTTTTTTGTTTGTCTAAACTTAGCATTCTCTTGATTCTTCTAACTAATGTTGTTGCTTACCATTGAAGGGTCACAAAATTTGAAGAAAGATCATGGAAATAAAGATCAAAAGAAACTAGTATTGGGATCAAGGCCTCCAAGGTGTGTTAACAAATGCTTGAGTTGCAAGCCTTGCATAGCTGTTTTAGTTATCTCTCCTCATCATAAAGCTGGTCATATTGATAAGGGAATAATAGAAGGTGAAAAAGATGAAGGTTACTATCTTTTGTCATGGAAATGCAAGTGTGGTAATAAATTATTTCAGCCATGAAAGTTGTTTTTTATAGATATAGCTTTTGGGTAGATAGATATGGTGGCATACCTATATATATATAGTTTAAAAGGTTAAGCAATTCTTAGTGTATCTTATTTGTAGTAATATTATGAAATGGAACCAAAATTTAACAACCTTGTCTTTTTCAACTAGCAATCGGTTAATTCTCAACAGATTTGACTAGAAATTTGTTTGTTGGTTTTTAGTTCAAAATTGCAATAAGGAGAACCAAGTACCTTCCTAAATCTGTAGTCTGTTTTTTATTGCTTTAGAAGCAACAAAACCAGGCTTGCCATCAAACTAGTTGTCTCTTCATTATCTCAAATTTTGTTATTTTTGTCTTAGTACCAACATTTTAGTTCATACAAATTACAAAACCTGCATACTTTTAGTTAATTCCTATTTAGATACTAGCATGTAATTTATCGAGACATCAAAATGAACGTCTTATGATATCATTTATTATATCATTTGATATATCAATTAAACACATCAAAACAAATCTTATACACTTTTGAGAAATGAGTTAATTTTGTTATATCTTATTGACGTATCACATATAGTTTGTAATTAATGTTAAATTTTATAAATAGAATCTATGTGATAGTTACTTTCAATCCAATAAAAAAATTACTAGATGTATGGATAATATTAAATGGTTGGATAACTAACTTTTTTGGTAATAGTAGGTCTATTTTTTCATGCAAAGATGCATGAATTGAACTTGGCACTTTGATTATTTCATTAACTCTCCTGACACCAATTTGGTACAATTTATTGTTTCTAATTATATTTTATACAATTTCCGCCCGAACCAAACACTCTATTTATTTAGTTAACAATTTGGTTAGTTGCTTCATACATTGCAATACATATTTCACCTAAGAAATCAAGCCATGCTCTAATTTGACAGCGATATCCATTTCCGTTCCAATTTTCCTGAGAAGCACCAGCAGCTGGTGTTGTTTTATTTAGATTTGTATCATAAACTGGATCAGAATGTCATTTGTCGAATCAAACCAGAATCTGGGCTAGTCTCGTCCGGTCTCCAAATAATGCTTTCTAGTTTCGCACAAAGGTTCTTGTAGAACTGCAAGATTACAAATACATATTGTTACTGTCAATGCATAAGCTTGCACATATAAATAATAATGCATTTTACAATTGCAAAAGTCTACAAGTACACAAACATTTGAGAAGGTGGCTATTGGAAACTAACATGTTTGATATGAATTATAGTACAATCAAATCTGTAGACAACTGCATGCAACAAAAATAACCATTAAAATTGTGTGTGTGTGTGTGTGTGTGTGTGTGTAACTGGAGAATATAAGAAATTCGAAGTAAGCAAAGACATTACTAGCCAACATCCTGCATCACTACCATTAGGAATTGTCATCCATGAAGTCCCAAAGACAGACTATCTAACCTTACAGCTTCTACTAGAACTTTTTTATTTATCTCTCTTTTCTTGAATTTTGATTGCACAGTTTCCAATTTATGATCTCCATATTCTATAAGCTTCAACCATTTCCCGACTTTATAACACAAACGTCGTTTCATTTCTAACAAAATTTATTGCGGCATGTGTGATAGTAAGGATGAGCTAGGGTAGCGATAGCTTGGTCCTTGGTATTCAAACATGGAAACAAAAATCAGTGGCTTTGAGGAAATATACTGGCTATTTTGTTGGGTTTTTAATAGGGACATGTAATGAAACTATAAGTGTAGAATATCATTTCACTCTATGACAAACTATCAGTGTTATCAAATTGCGGCGCCATGCCCGCTATGGCGGGTGTACATTGCTGTTTTTGGGTTTGCCACAATGGTAAATATCGGCCGCTATTGCGTGTTTTTCCGCCATAATCGGCAATAAAGGTGCTGCAAAGTGGCCGGTATGGCAGGATTTTGGCTCTCCGCCATGGACCGCTATCCACCATCAACAACACTGGTGATAATATTCCCAGGTTCCTCTCATCTCAAGGCTGAAAAAGCAAGTTCAATTCAATCATAGAAAACATGTAAAATGAAAGGACAGTAAAGGAAATAGGATAGAAAT
Organism: Vicia villosa; assembly: GCF_029867415.1. Taxonomy (NCBI): domain Eukaryota; kingdom Viridiplantae; phylum Streptophyta; class Magnoliopsida; order Fabales; family Fabaceae; genus Vicia; species Vicia villosa. The sequence goes on along the minus strand of NC_081180.1, from coordinate 33,472,820 downwards.
AAAATTATAGAAAACCAAAATATCAAAAATTATTAGAATATATAAATCTTGTCCATCTAAATTCCAGCCTTGTTGAACACAAACCATCAAACTGCCGTATGACCTTAAAATAGCTATATACACAATGTTGCTTTAACAAATGGTATTTTGATGTACAGAAAAAAGTAGGCCTTAAATGAGTTTTCCTCTCATTTAACAAACTCCTGAATCAATTTGAATAAGAACATTGATATAAAAATTAAAAAAACACTGTGGATAGTTGTGTGTGATTGCCAATGGCCTTTCTTCCTTTTAACATGAACTATTTCATTTTAGTGATTATTATGGCATAGCTTGAAAGCATTTTGCTTTGAGATTCAAAATGCAGATATATGTAAAAACAGCTTACCTTGTGATACTCAAGAGTATCCCCAGCTGCCTTTCGAACATCTACCATGAAAAGGGAGTGTGCAACTTCAAACACCTTTTGACAAGATGCAAAGATGATCTTAATTAGGTCCTGATACGGAAAAAAATCATACCAAAAATAATATATACGATAAACGTAAACACAAATTACCTCCAAGACCACTGCAAATTGTCCAACCTTATTTGAAGAAACTCTTTCAATCCTCATCTGCCAGGACATTATATTTAAAAGACCAATGGAAAAAATTGAAAGTCAGATATTCTTACAATACATTCTTTTTGGGATTAATTAGAAAAATATCTACTGAGTCTATAAATTAAACCACACAACAATTTGTTTTTTTCTCTTAAACCACTGATCCCTGCCTTCGGACTACCTCCTTTAAGGCCACACTGTAATTAGGATAATATTTCTCATTTCAAAAGTAAGTTAGCTAATATGGAAGAACAGACAATGGAGAGTAATTTAACTGCTGCTAAATGAAGCATCAGTCACAAACAAGACTGCACATCTGATGTAAACAGGAATTAATCAAAAAATTAGTTGCTCTGAATTATGTGAAGAGTTCCTCATTCATCACAATACCAATTACTACCAGCTTAAGCATCTATGGCTTAAGTACAATCCCAAATTTATTGTGTAACGTATGCATTGCAAATTGATACCTTGTAATTGCGACAATGGACCTTATGACCCATTGAGCCTGCAACAGCTTCGATAGATGAAATTATATCTTTTGCTGGTTTACGTGAAACAAAACGAGTCTGCCGTTTTACATAATCCTGTTCCAACAGCAAAAGAATATCATTAGGGAAATGCAACAGCTGGTCTTGAAAAAACAGAGAACTTGAACCAAGTTGCAAGAAAGATAAATAGTAATATTATAATGAATTATGTTCAAGTACTGAGACTCAAACCTAACTTGAAATCAGATGTCTTCTGATGCCCACCTAGGCAGAGGTGGAAGTACCAGAAGTTACATGGCAGCCAGATACACAAAAAGGGACCATGATATTGCAGTACAAGAAAATGTACCTGATGCCTGTCAAATAGTGGTGAAAGATTCAACCCTTGTGATAAGGTTATCATCTCAAATGCATTCATTATCAAAGGACCTCCCTCGCTGATTTGTGACCGTTCAGAAACATAGAGGTCCTGTAAAACAATACAAATTGTAAAGTCTATTCATATCAGCAAATGAGACGAGTGTTTAGTGGGGATAACTAGTGCAAGATTTTAATTGCTCAGAATGAGAATCAAGGGACCAGCACTGGGAGAGTACCAAAGAAACTAAACATTGTAGATGTTGTCTTTGATGCAATCATGCATGCCAACTGCTATGACATATTTTATAAGAATAAATTTTGCTCTTACAATTTTGCATCCAAACTTTTTATCTGCATATGGAAAAAATCCTAGCTGTTGATTTTCCTTCAAACACTCTTAAATAAATGTACAATTGACAAGTAGCCAGTGTTTTGATAACTATTCTAATTCCTTATGAAGTGAAACAATAGTTTTGGAAAAATTTGACATATCTTATCTGAATAAAATGCATGATGATCCATGTCAATTGGGCTTCCAATCAAAGTATTTTACAGAAGGAAGAAAAGGGATATGAGCATAATGAAGGGGAATTCTGTTACAGATGAAGTGAAGGAGCTGACAGAATGGACAGCTGTCAAGAAGAGATAGGGCTGAAAATATAGATAGGGGCAGTAGGGGACACTAATATAAAGCGGTAGAGTAGTGAATAATGTTGACAATCTTGGAGTCGGCTTTCGAAGATGTTTCCTAAGATGAATAAGGAGCAAGTCCTCATTTACCTCAGTAAGGAGCTATCTTCTTGTTTTCTAGTTTATTTCCCTATTGTGTTTGATCCTGTAAGGAGCACTTCCCCATTTCACTCCCATTTTTAGTTCTCAAATACATAGTAGTCAATAGCGGCGCTATCCTGCTATAGCGTAGCGGAACGGAGGCCAACCGCTATGGGAAGAGCCTTAGCGGTGCAGAACACTATAGCAGTCACTATAGGGTAAATAGCAGGTAGCGGGGGCAGAGCGGTTCCCGACCCGGAGCAGTTTTTGTCTCGCTATCCTTTTATCCTTTGAAAAACTGAAACTACCCCTTAAATTTAAAATGTTTTTAGGGTAATTTTGGGATTTTCAATCAAATTTGAGTTAAGACTCAACCCTAACCTTCCTTCCCTGATGTTTGTGCACTTCAGTTCTTCCAAAGAAAAATCATAAGTTCCTTGCTCACATCTCTCTGCACTTCACTCTTCCCTATGCTCTTTATATATGTTTATAATTATTATTTATGTAATTTGTCCAAAAAATGATCAAATAACGGACATCCCGCCATAGCTATCCCATTTTTGGGGCCGGCCGCTATCCGGAATTGATTACTTTGCTCAAATACTGTATCACTCTGTTACAGATGATTTATCCTCTGGCTGGAAGAAATTTTTTCCATCAAACACAAGTCAGTCCATATCTGGTTCCTATCAGTGTCAGACCACAAGGGCTATTCCCCTATAGTATGGATGTCCTTTTCTTATTCAAAAGCAGTTTTTAGCATAAACAGAGGAAGAGACATACATATTTCAGTATAAAGTATTAATTCATTAATCACAACCATACAGTATATTAAAATGAGCATGTCTTACTATTGTTTGCCATAAATTTAAAACCTATTTCAACAGTATATTATACTGTGTTTTCAAGTCATTATTCTAGTATCAAGTCAAGATGAAATCTTTCATGAAGTTTTCTTCACATATGTCCACGTCTTTCACAGGTTAATTGACATATATTTTTGTTTGCATGTATTATATTTGCAGCAAACCTTCTCATATGTGTATGGTGGATATGTAAAAACAGGCAACCATGTACATTTGCAAAAACAAGTTTTGTGTGTATAATTTGTTTTTAAAAAAGAACAAAAAACAACAGCAGACCTCAATATCATTAAAAACAGCCTGAACATCATCCAAATTCACTTTCTCGTCTTCTCTGAGTTTGACAGGAGAATAGTTTTTCTTGAACCATGGATCTTGCATTATTTCTTTTATTTTAACACGCTGCATTTACATAATTAGGAATATTAAATTTGAAAATTTTGTAGCAATCAATAAAAAATTTCACAGATAAGTGCAAATCTTGATACAGACTACTTGAGTGGCCAGGAGATGATATACAAAGGCACAAGCATATATTATATAATTAATGTATAAGAAAATGCAATTATTTAAGTATCCGAACGTCTGCTCATACAAACATATAAAAAACCTGAAGACTATTAAATGGATCATAATTTGCATCCGTTAAAAATGAAAATGTATGCTTATCTACTTTTTAAATATTTGCAATTTTTATTTTCCTATATAGGAAAAGGAGAAAAGAGAAAATAAAATAAAATCCGAAGAAATTGATTATACCAGTTCAAAGTACATTGCATAGACTTACGTGTAATAGAAACGCGGACTTTAGTATAATGGTAATAACAATAATAAAAATGTGTCAAGGTAATCAACAAGAAATGCACTTCATACTATAACGAATGCATGTATTCATTTAAGTCTATAATAAATGGTCACAAACAGATCAATCTACTCACTGTTTTAGGATTAGGATCCAAAATTTTATGTATCAATGTCTTTGCGCCAGCAGAAAACCAGAGTGGGCAAACAAATTCTGCAGCACTGATCTACAAGTACAATCGACCAAAAGAAAAATCAACTGTAAAATCAAGAGCAAAAACTAACAGCTGACTGACTATTAATCAGTAGCACACTCCCCAAATGAACATTCAGCACACTTAGAAAAGACTCATCCTAATGGCATCTAATAAGAAATATAGGAGGACTGATTAAGTTTTCACTATTACAAATTATTGTTAGACAACAAGCATGAACATAAGAAAAATGTATCTTATCCGCTCGTATTTACAATACAGCATGTAAGGAACTACTAAGCATGGGTGATACCACAAAGAAAGATATAAGTCACTGGACCTTTTCATCAATTTGGAAATTTTACTGTCACTAATGGGACGACTGTATTGACATGGCGATTTATTTGTCTATTTATTTATCAAAGAAGTTGCAATCCATATTTTAATTACTAGGTGAGTGTTATCATCCTTGTTTCTTTGATTTGTTTTTAGAGATTAATTTTTCTATATGATAAGGATTGGTTCAGGATTTAAAATGCAGATAAAGAAAAGTAAAAATGGTTATGATGCTATGCATTGTTGATTAATTGATAATTACAGCATAAAGTTTTGTTAGATGAGTGTTATCATCCTTGTTTCTTTGTACTGTTTTTAGAGATTAATTTTTCTATATGATTGATAAGGATTGGTTCAGGACTTAAAATGCAGATAAAGAAAAGTAAAAATGGTTATGATGCTACGCATTGTTGATTAATTGATAATTACAGCATAAAGTTTTGTTCCACGGGTTTTCTTTTATTTATAGTACATTCGTTATTTGCACTTTCCTTCTTTCTATCTCTTTTAAGTCCCTACTTCAACGTTATAAGGGAATAGAAGAGATTACCCTTCTGAACAACGTCGGAAGGTCAGCCTCCTCAAATGGAAGATATCCAGCCATTAGAACATATAGAATGACTCCACATGACCATACATCAGCTGCGGCACCATCATAACCTTGATTGTTGAGCACCTGCAAAAGATTACTTTAGCAAGAAATTGGAGCACATACAAATGATATTTTTAAATCATTCAATTAAGAGAAAAATCAATTGTATATTAACTCATAAGTATATTTCTTGTAAGAAACATGCAACTTGTCACAGACAAATTGCTATCTGAAGTGACTATCTTTCCTTGTGCTTACAAATTGATTATATCAGTGCCATGAGATGAGAAAAGCACAATAATCATAATCTCAAATGATGAATGCATAAATAATGAACTGAGTTGAAGATAACTCTTACTAGAAGGGATTAATATTTAATGTCTAATTTTACTCTGCGTCAAAGAATGATCAGTGTCCTTAGTTTAACTCTTTCAACATTTCAAAATCAAATTATATTTAAATTTTGAACATGCTCTTTTCAAAATATCTCTCTCATATTCTATTCCATTTTAGACTCAAGCTAAGTTTAGAAAAAACTGTACATGCACAGGACATCAATAGTATTGATCTATTTCATCCCCAATTATTTGTCCATGACTAAAATTGATGCAGAAAATTATGTTGCCATTAAACTGATCCCAGTGTCCAAGCACCCATAGGAATATGAGCAACAGATCAACACAGTAACTAAGAATGGCGTTAGAATTGTGTATAATCAATTTTACCTCAGGGGCAACATAATTTGGGGTTCCACATGTTGTGTGAAGAAGGTCATCGCCCTATAAGAGGGAGTTGGAGAGAAAAGGAAAAACATTAGTTCCGCAGTTTCTGCTATCTCCAACAATCAATATTCAAAGACAGAGCAGTAACTACATGCTAGTGGGATAAAACCAATACATCCCTTTTCTTAAGAAAATAAATTATTTCGTGTCAGCTTCTTTTGTAAGTAGAGCACATTCTAACCTGCTTAGTCAATGCACTCAATCCAAAGTCAGAAACCTTCAAATTTCCGAAAGCATCGAGAAGAAGATTTTCAGGCTATTAGAGGAAGGGAAAAAAAATTATCAAGATAAAAACTTAAGTAGGTTAAAATAATTACAACAAAAACAATATAGACATAATATATAATATTTTGTCTTTCACCTTCAAGTCTCTATGGTACACGCCCTTATTATGACAGTGAGCAACGGCGTCTATAAGTTGTTGAAAGTAGCGCCTAGATTCATTTTCAGAAAGCTTTACCTGCTGTACCTAAACATCCAGAATAGATGTAATCGTAAACATATATAAATAAAATCTAATAGTAATTTGTCAGTATCTTGTCAATGTTTTCCAACTTAAAATATCAGACTTGGGAACTATCGAAGTGTAGAAGAAGTGGCCTCTAATATATATTGTAACATTTAAGCATGAAAATTCTTACAATTTGATCATATAATTCCCCTCCCATTACAAACTCCAGAATTATGTAGATCTTGCTCTCACTGGCCAAAACCTAAAAAGTTGTAAGAGATGTGAGAAATACGATACGAAAAGCAAGAAATACAATGAAAGTGTTGATGTATCAAGATATTTATACACACCTCGTGCAATCTGACTATATTAGGGTGCCTGACAATCTTCATAATGGATATCTCTCTTTTAATCTGAAACATGTTTTACCTTTCAAGTTAGAAAAGCAGATAGCAGAAAGTTGGGAAAAAATGACTGAGTCGATAAGTATACAGTATAACAAACTGCATAGCTATTCTGCATAAGCACAGAGCCAAACAAAGTGATAGAAATAGGACTTTAACAGCGGATGCATCATAAGATCCACTAACAGGAAACATCATCACGAAATGCTTTTTTCTATTTGACTGGAAGAAAAGAGTCAATTATTGTAGAACAATTACACACTAGCAGAATATTTACACACTTAATTTGTTGTCCATCTCCACCTCTACTGCAAATTTCACTGTCAGCTCTCAGCTCTATCAAGAGTTGTAACCATCATCATCATGCAGCCATATTTGTGTTGATTTCTAACTTCCTAGAAACATTAATAGTCTAGTGTATACTAAAGATAGATCACCGGAATGCTTGAAGTAGAATCCAATCTTAAATTGTATTTTGAACTGTTGAAATACTTTTAAAGAAATTAATAGCTGATCTATAAAGAACTTATAAGTTGAGCTATGAGGAGGAAAGTGACAAAGTTGCAAGGGATGATAGCAAAGGTTAGTGGAAAAGTTGATTTACTTGACACACATTAGGCCGATTTGGCATATGCAATCAGTATGGTAAGCCAATTCATGCATGATCTAAGGGTGAGACACTAATAAGCGTTGACCGTGTTTTACAACATCTCAAAGCCACTCCATAGAGAGGGCTCTTGTTTAAAAGAGGTAGCAGTCTAACTATGGAGGCTTACACTGATGCTAATTATGTGGTTCATTGATTGATAAAATATCTACTTTAGGCTATCGATGAAGGGCTTAAGCACAATTCAGAGTTATGGCATTAAGAATTTGTGAACTAGTGCTAGAAGATTTGAAGATACAGTGTGAAGGCTGTATGAAATTGTTTGGTGACAATAAATCAGGTCATCAGCATTGCACATAATCCAGTTCAATATGATAGGACAAAACACATTAAGATTGACCGACATTTCATCAAAAAAAAGTTGGATAGTGAATTGATAACAACCGCCTACATATCTTCTAGGCATCAGTTGGCAGATGTGTTAACAAAGGGTCTACCAAGAGAACAATTCAACCAACATACTTACAAGTTTTAAATTATCGATATTCATTCACCAGTTTGAGGAGGAGTGTTGAAAATATTAATATTTATAGCTATTTTATTTTATTAGTATGACACCCAATAAGTAAGCCCATTAGGTTTAAATTTATCTTTATTTAAACTAGTTTATTTTTCTATTATAAATCACAACTTTGAAATATATGAAATACTTTTCTACGCGAACCTATAAAAACCGTCCATGGAAATAGAAAAAAGAAATGATGATTTTATTGACTGACTATAGTCACAATTAAATAGGCTTGCCATTCAGTTGTTGTATGTTGGTTAGATTGGGAGAGACGAGTCTATCTAATTCCTATAGGTTAAGTTGGTTTTGACAGTTAATTTCATTCCTTTAATCAAAGATAGAATGGACTCATGGGTAGGGATCTGTTGCATAAAGGAGGGAAAGTCATGGCTTTCTCTCTATCTCTCTTCCTATATTACTGTCTCTCTCGTCTAATGGAATATTCCATCTTAATTCATTCCTTAACCATGAAATGCAACCCAAACATGATCATACTCCTTATCTCAATTTTCATTTATTATCATTTATTTTGATTAACAATTTCACTCAGTGAAACATATAAACAAAGGCTTAACCACATGCATGTTATTAATCAACAATATCAATCTCTAAGAGCACCAACACCAATCAAGCATGAGCCAAAAACATCACAAAAATTATTAACAATATACTCAAAATCAATCATATAACTCCCTCATAGCTTTACAAAGGAAAAAAAAATATTGAACCTGCTCAACCATTCTGTGTTTGAGAATGGTACTCTTAGCCATGACTTTAATCGCCACACTTTCCCCTGTATCACTGTGTTTCGCAAACTTAACCTTCGCGAATGTACCTTCACCAATCGTTCGACCAACTTCATACTTTCCGATCTTTCTCCTCACCTTCTTCATTTTGTCAACGCTCGTTCGTACTTCCCTTTCACGAATTCGCAATTCAGAGAAATGACCTAGAATCACGAACTGAGTCGTAAATTTTTCATCTAAAAAACTTACTAATAGAAAGCGAAAATTCGTAGTTGAATTTCGAATAACTTGGAACTATAACTATAAGAGGAAGAATATTGTAGAACGCGATCCTCGGAAACGAAAGTAGAGGTTGTGGCGTTTGATGGTGAAGAAGAAGAAAAGGATCGGAAAAACTGTTGAGATGAGAACGGAAACGGAAGATTTTAAAAAAGTGGATGAAGCAACTACTACTGGTGTTGAGAAAATTGAAGTGAAGCTTCAAGAAGAAACAACAAGAGACATGAGAGAATAAAAAGAAGATACAAATAAATTAAAAATGGTTCTGTATGTACTATAGTAAGTTTTTTTTTTTGGCGCAGTTTCATTTTTTCAGTTTCTTTTAGATTTATTATTCCAGTTTTTTTTTTTTTTTGACCATAGATGATTTTTCATTTTTATTTATTTATAACTACACTTTTTTTATACAAGGGAGGGCCAAAGCCCACAAAACTCTCCAACCAACTTGGAGTATCTTGGTAGAAAGAGTATTTTATCTCAAACTCTCCCCTTCTTGAGCAAGCATGTGAGCACACATATTAACTTCCCTAAAGACATGGCACAAGTCAACAACATCGAATTGTTCTATTGTTTGGCGAATGTTAATCACCAAAGCTGACAATTCCAGTTTCCCTTTCCTACTTCTAGCAATGGTGTCAACCGCTATCTTAGAATCTGATTCAACCTCAATTTTTTCGATAACCGAGATCCTTAGCCATGCGTAATCCTATAAGAATACTCCATAATTCAGCTACCAATGCACTACAATGCCCTATGCCTCTAGAAAAGCCCTCACGCCAAGCACCATACTCATTGCGAATAATACCACCGCAACCCGACATCCCCGGAGAATCATGCGCTCCATCAAAATTCACTTTCATAAACGACATCCTAGGCGGCATCCATTTAACAAACTTCTCAACCTGCTCCCGATCCATAATCCTATGATTTATTAACATTGATTCATGATAATCTTTCACGCATTTGTCAATAATTTCATGAGGATATAAAGGTCTCAAATAGCTATCCACATGCAATTCTTTATTTCTCCAACTCCAAATCATACGGAAGCTTGTTGCCCAAAGATTGCTCCAATCCTCCTCTGCATGAATCCTGTTGTTTAAATTAATAATGATCCAATCGTTCCAGTCCACCTGAAAGAACAAATTTGCAAGGTTGTTTGGTACTCTATTTTCCCACACCTTTCTCATTGCACGACAGTCCCGCAACGCATGAATGAGGGATTCACTAGCAGCCCCGCAATTCCTGCAGCCATCCATAGCGTAACCACAATGGGTCATACGAGAATACGTTAGCAGTCTGTTATGCTTGAGAATCCACACAAAACTCCTAACCATTTCCGGCACACGAAGCTTCCAAATCAGATTCCAATAATTGTAACTCCCTAATTCGTCTGACAGAGTAAGATTATCATACATGTTGCTAATGCAAAAAGATCCATCCTCATTGGTTGCAACCAGAAATTTGTCCTCACCATATTCACTACACGAAGGAACAATGGTTGCGATCTTAATTCTGATATCTGTCGGTATCCATGACATTTTATTTCAATCCCAATCACCTTCATAGCCAAGCAAGTCTTTCACTTTTGTGTTGTGCAGCTCTGTAGGAATACTCTCTACAATGTCGTTCAAGCACAAACTCTACTCAATCCAATAGTCACTCCAAGCACTAACACCATTACCATCTCCAAGACGCCACTGCCCTATTTCCATCAATTGTGGTGCAGTTTTCACTATAGCCATCCACAAGTTTGAGTCAGTTGCTTTAGCCTTCAGTCCTCTACCAGTCTCTTCGACGTTGTATTTCCTACGCAAAATGTCACACCAAAGATCTCTGTTACCATTAACAATCTTGCTACCTAACTTCATAATACACACATTGTTGAGAATATTGAGATCTCGTAACCCCAGGCCACCCTCACACTTTGCTTTCATAACATTTTCCCGCTTAACCACATGAACCTTCCTCTTAGCATCAATATCTCCCCAGATGAACTCTCTCTAAATCTTCTGAATTTCCTTAACACACACTTTGAGGAGAAGTTTGGTCATCATAGAATAAATCGGAATTGCTTTCATAACGCTCTTAGCCAACGTGATTCTTCCAGCAAAGGATAGCTGATGATGCTTCCAACTAGACAGCTTCAGCGCTACTTGGTCAGTAACATAATTGAACTCCCTTTTATTGTAATTTTTCCCATTAAGTGAAACTCCAAGATATTTGCCAAAGCTCCAAGTTTCCTTAAGACCCGATAGGTGCATCAGTCTTTTCCTTTCACTACTAACCATATTGCTAGAGAAAAGAATGCTGGATTTTTCCCCACTAATCTCTTGGCCGGACATTCTACAAAAATCCTCCAACGTATCTTTCACGCACTGAATTTGATTATCATTTGCCTCCCCAAAGATTAGAAGAACATCAGCAAACATCAGGTGAGAAGTGCTTACGTCATTTCTTCCAAAGCAGAAAGGAATCCACTTCTTCTCCATCACAGCTGCCTCAATTAAATGAGATAGCTTGTCCATGCATAACACGAACAAATACAGCGAGATGGGATCTCCTTGACGAATACCCCGATGGGGACGAAAGTAATCGTTCTTATTCACATTCCAAATTATATTTGTTTCAACGGTGGTAACACCATGCATAACAACATTTATAACACTTTCATGTAAACCAATTTCCACTAGAATCCTCCATATAAACTCCCAATTCAACTTACCATAGGCTTTGGTGATATCAATTTTAACCGTAAAGAGACCCTTCTTCCCTCTTTTCATATGCATAGAATGCATCACATCCTTAGCAATTATAATGTTTTCATGGATTAATCTTCCTGGCACAAACCCCGTTTTAAAAGGAGACACCAACTCCGCCATCAAAGGTTTCAATCTCTCGACAACCACCTTACTAATAACTTTGTGTATAGTGTTACACAAAGAGATTAGCCGGAATTGGGTGATATTTACAGGTTGCTCTATTTTGGGAATCAAACATATGTCTGTTTTATTAATATCAATCATTATGCTAGGTCTTTTCCAGACTTCTCTCACATACTTACTCAAATCAACTCCTACAGTATCCCAAGCTTTTTGATAGAAGCCTGCTAGAAAACCATCTGGCCCTGGAGCTTTCCATGGTTTCATAGAGAAAAGGGCTTTGTGAACCTCTGCATCACTCACTTCCTCCTGCAGCTTTTGTAAACACTCTCTCTCAATCTTAGGAAAACTAACTTTAGATTGAGCCCACTGAAACCAATTGTTCGGACTGCAAAAAGATCCTTATAAAACTTTGTAACATGTCCCTTTAAAACCCTAGGTTCAGTAATCCACTCCCCTCCATCATCTTTAAGCATCATAATTTTATTTCTCTTCCTACGCGAAATGGTTTTCATATGGTAGTATTTGCTGTTCATGTCCCCATCCGAGAGCCACATTGTCCTGGACCTTTGAAACCACATTAATTCCTCCTTATTTAGAATTCTACTAAGCTCACCTTGAAGCTTAGCCTCCAACCTCATCATTCCAACAACATTGTCATTCTGCTGCAGCTTGCTTTGAATGCCATTCAATCTTCTCAAGATTCCATGCTTTTGCCTTTTGACTTAATAAAAAGTTTCAAACTTCCACTTATCAATACTAGTAACAACATTCCGCAAGTTATGAAGAATAGAGTGATTTTTTTCCCAAGATTCCTGTAACATATTTTTGTAAGTGTCGTTCATAAGCCAAGCGCTCTGAAAACGGAAAGGCCTCCTCAGGTACTGCTGCATGTTTTCTCGCAGGTTAAGAAGAATCGGATGATGATCGGAGAACTCAACTCGAGTCAGAACTTTAACAAACGCCTCTAGGAACTGCACTCTCCAAACATCATTGCTGATAGCACGATCCAATTTCTCATAAATTCTTTGACCACCATGAAAAATGGGCCCTCTCCACGTGAACATTGGACATTTCGACTCTAAAGTACTTACCATGCACTCATTCATTCTCTCCTCATTCACTGATATTTATGCTTGGATGCTGGCAATCCACTCTTATTCTCGCTACTAATTACAATATCGTTAAAATCGTCCGCAAGCATCCAGGCATCCTTCATGTCCTTCGCAATATTCTTTAAGTCCTCCCATAATAGCTTCTTACTATTCTTATTTGGACTCACATAGATAACAGTAAACCACCACTCATCCACATTCTCCATACAAACTTTTGCATGAATAAATTTATTATTCTTCAAACAAACTTGAATATTTATTTCACTCCTCTTCCAAGCCACGACAATCCCTCTTGCAAAGCCTTTGTTCTCAGAAAACTCCATACTATCATAGTCAAGCTTCAAAATAGTCTTCTTGATTTTTAACGGGTCACATCTAGTTTCCATAATAACTAGCACATCAGGTTTATGAACATCTAAATACTGTTTACACTATCTGAAGAAAGCTTTGTTGGCTGCTCCTCTACAGTTCCAACATAGAAATTTTTTGTTGTTAATCATCATAAAAAAGACGATTTTGGGAAAACAAGGATTAAATATAGATTCTTTTTGTACTATCTATCTTTTTATAAAGCTCACTTCACATTTCAAAACTAGAATAATATTTTTTTTATTAACATATTTTTAATTAAATTATTTTATTTTTTTTGCAATTTATAATCAATGATTTATGAATATTTAACTAATTCGTCACTTAAAAAAATTTGTAAAACAAATTTCATATTATAACTATTTTTATTTTTATTTTTTAAGTGATGGATTACTTTATTTTACTCAAAGAATCATGTGTATGAATTTTTAATGGTTATTATTATTTCGAAATATTAAATAAATATAAGATAAATGTTTATTTTATTTTATTTAAGTTTATTAAGCATAAATATATACATTAGATATTTAAAAAAGAAATAAAGTTGATTTTCTCATAAAATTTTTAAATAAAAAGATATTTTATTTCATTTAATGAATGTAATGGTGGTTTTAGTTGTGGATATTCTTAAATTATTAAAATTATTGAATATCATATTCTATTATTTAAATATAAGTTTTTTTAATATAAAAAATTTAACTTAATTTTTAATTTATATTATTTTATTAGTAAATTCGTTGGAGGATGAGAATATATTGAATTAAAAAGTAAAAAAATGTTAATCCTCTTTTTGTGTTATTAAACTAATAGAAAAAATGTCCATAGTTAAAAAAAAAAAAAACTTGTTGTTATTGACTACATATATATCTACCATATAAGAATACAAGATGTTGGTTAAGACGTTTGTGCTTTTTTCACTTATTGGTCCACATAAGTTTTTTGGAGTTTAAACAAGTTCACTTTTTCCTTTTTACAATTAATTCTCTCATCTGATTCCATTATGATTCTTCATCTCTTTTCAACTTAATCTCACCCCTTTCTCTTCACAAAGGCACGTGCATATGTAACAAGTCGTTGGATTTTCCAACTTACTCCAACCTTTTTCCAACTATGTCTCGTTGTTGCTTTTCTAATTTTTTGACAAAAGCAAACATCAACTCAACATCACTTCTCTGCTGTTGTCTTCTCTCTCATCGTTTGCTTTTATCAAACTGAGATACCCATCTTTCTTTTAGCACTCATATGCCATTTTTTCTTCTTCTTTTCAAAACCGATTCCAAGTCGAAAGCTTGTGTTATCTTCTGCTGTCAAGTAACGTTACTTTCTACATATCATGGCAAGACCATTTGAGAAAGTTCACCATAAATGGAAGGTCGTCTCCAACATGAAGGAGTACTTCGAGTTAATAGTGATTGACAAAGAAGTGAGTTCATGACAATTATTATTCAACCCTTTTCTTCGCATTTTTAACTTTGTAACATGTTTTGTTGTATTTATTGGTTTTGTTTTGGTAATATCTGTACCATATTTATTTTTTCTTTGTTATTAGGTTTTGTAACTTGTAATAGCTTATGTTTCATTTTTTTTCATATTCAAATTATTTAGTTTTGTATGCATCAGTTTGATTTCTATGATGTTTTAATGTTATTTATTCATTTGCAGAATAATATATTAACAATTATAACGTTTATAACTATTTGTTCGGTTGCAGAATAATATATTTAAAATCCTTCATTACATTTCGTTATTTAAATTTTATGTCATTTGTTTTTTTTCTTTACTCTTTGGTTGAATCAGTATCATAAGTTATTGTTCCTTTTTTGCTTTAAAATATTTTTTGTTATAAACTAACTTTAGTTTTGTCGCACTGCGAAAAAAATATATAGTCGTCATTAAACTTTATTTATTCCAAAGGAAAGGGGAAATATCGAAAAAAAACCATAAAAGTGAAAGAAAATGGTCTTGTAACCAAATTTGGATTCGGGAGTCGATTATGCAAGGGGAAGAAGGTATTAACATCCTTCATATATGTTGTACTAAACAGGAACCATTTTGTCAGTTTTGCTGAAAGGGTGTTGAGGTTACTTGCCATATGGTTATTGATGGATTTAATTAGGGGAAAATAAGTTTTAAATTAGTGTGTTTGTCTTAGTTTTGAAACCTCGTGCCTACGTATCTCCATAGTACAATGAAGAAATCAGGGCCTCGTAGTTCGTGGGTAGAAAATGTTTATTTGCTGGTTATTTTTAGTGGATGGTGGTAACGTTTATGTTCTAGCATTGAAGTGTAGTTGCTCGTTACGTGGAGACTTATGTGTTACCTGTATTGCGGTAGAACGAGAATAACATGCCATTTTCGATGAGGTTTTAAAAGGAAAGCCCTAAGGCAATGTGTCACGTTTGATTGGTTGAAGGTTGATTGTTAGGGACTATATGGCTAAATGGTCCCCCATGCGGGAGGCACGTAGCTATACAGGGAACCGGGAAGAATCCACCATCAGTTTTTCGTCCACCTTTAATTGTGAAATTATTTGTGAGTTAAATCGTACTAAAGTCTATGAGTGAGAGTGAATACTTTGCACGACTGAGTTAAGCGTCCTGCACACAAAGGTATTCATAACATAGTTAAGAATACACCTTATCATTCTTTCCCACTAATTAAGGCTCATGATGTACGATTCGCCTCATAATTTTATGTGTTTTGAGATTTATTTGCATAAAGGAACTTTTGTTTTCATGGCTAAAAGAAACAAAGTGAATGATAAAAAAAGAGAATTATCCTAGTGTTGTCATGCAATTATTCTACCTAATGTTTTAAGGTTTTTTGTATGGAAAAAATTAAGAGAACATGCATTTGTTTTTGGTTTATGGCCTAAAATACTACTTTAATTTAACTAATAAAGTTTATGAAACTCAATTAATTAAACTAAAAAGCTTTAAGGGAACATGAAAAATTCTAGGTTTACTTGTGACATTAAAATATATTTTTATTATTATTTATGCACCAAAAAATCTAAAAGAATGATAGAAAATTAAAGCACACAATTAAATGAAATATGGGTGCAAGGCTGGAAAATTAGTGCAAAAACATTGTTGTTGCTGGCCCATTAATATAAGTCCAGTCAAAATTTTATTGTTGCTTAATAAACCAGAATTTTTTTATTAAAAAAAAAAAAAGTATCGGGCCAAAGCTGAAAATGTTAATTCAAAAAATGAAAAAGTACTGGAAAAAATGAAAATAATAAAATAATAAAAAATCCGAAATTAAATTAAAATAACAAAAAAAGGAAAATAAAATCCTTTTTTTTTTTTCCATCTTCCTTCATGCTCTCCAACTCAACTCCATGAATGAGTTTTTTGAGGTAAAAGCTTCAAATCTTGCTCAAAATTTATGAAACAAAAGTGTTTCTTGCTTGATTTTTTATGGGTTGCATGAATTTAAGCTTAGTTTTTGTTAATTTTTGGATTTGACTTAAATTTTGAAAATTCAAGAATGGGGGTTTTGGGTGTTTATGTCAAAAATGAGTTTTGAAAATTCCAAAATAGGTGTTTATGTCAAAATGTTTTGAAAATTGATTTTTTTTCTAAAATGTATGATATGCTATGTTAACAAATGCATGTGTGAAATTATACTACTAATGAAAAATGGATTTGAATTTTTGTTCTTTAAGAGGTGATTACTTGAATTATGTCAAAACTAGTGCAAAAAGTGATTTTTCAAATAAACTATTTTTACGTAATGATGCAATTAAATGTTGAATGATATGCCAAATGCAATGTAGTTTGGAACATGTTAGAAATTTTGATGTTAGTCCTAATGTCATTTACCAACTACATGAATTATGGTTCCTGGTATGCAAATAAGTGCTTATGGAAAAAAAAGCTATTGTGCAATATGACTAAATCAAAGTGATTCCTATACTAACATGCAATTATATGCTAGGCTAAATGCAAATCTATGTTAGATTATGGAGAAGGTTCATGTTATGTTCATTTTTTAGCTACTTGAATGAGGAACTCTTAAAAACAAGATACTTATATGATTTGAATTAATTCAAAACAGTAGCATAACTTAATGGCTCTACCTCATGCAATCAACAAAATAGTTCATATAAGAAGATTCATGGCTATGGTATGGAGAGGATAAAACTTCAAGGCTTACCAACGAAGTAGAGATTTGCTTTGGTTAGTGTTGAATTTTGCCGACAAAATAAACAAAGAGAAACCTGAAATACTTCAAGAGGTAATCCTTTTATTATGTTTCAACATAATCCTTTGCTTGATGATAATATGAATATAGATTTAGAAGATGATAGAAAATTGATAAATGCTTGAATCTTGAACTGGTATAAATTGATGAGTGTGATGAATCTTGAATGATGAATTGTTGAAAATTAAATGTTGAACTTGTTAGAATTGAAATTGAAATTGAAAGTTGTTGAAACTTGATGAATGCTTGATGTTGAAATTGTTTGAATTGTTGGAAGTTGTTGTAGCTTGAATCTTGATAAAGATTGTAGATGAATTGTTGAATGCTTGTGTCATAACCTAATTTTTACCCTTAAGATCCCACCTTATTTACATCATTTGCATTGCATCATAAATCATCCATTCATTTGAGCTACTAAGGCATGAGATCAAAGGACTCTTGGCATTAGGGTTTTTCTTTATGAATTGAGATTGTTGCTTCATTCAAGTGGATTCAATTGGTTCTTTGATCACACATGGTGTGGAACTAGAACTTTGGATCACAAGCATCATGAACATCTTCTTTGGCAAGATTCATCAAGATACAACATCATCTTCTTCAAGATTCCTCAAGAACAAATGCATCAGGGGTTCATGTGTATGAGCTAGGGCTTTAATTGATTCACATCATCTCAAGATTCTCTCATCACCATTATACATCTCAAGGAGGATTAGGGTTTGTATTGATCAACTCAAGTTATCTAAGTTATTTAGTTTTGGTCAAAGTCAATGTAGGGTTGACTTTCTGACCAAAACTTGATCTTAAGGCTTGAGTTTAAATTCATGTTTCCATGTACATCTCATTGATCCCTAAGTTTGATTCAAATTGATAAGGAAAGTATGGAAAGATGAAGAAAAAGTGAATTTGGTTCATTTGAAAAGTCAAGAAAAATGCCTAAAAGTCAAAGGTTGACTTTAGAGTTTCTTGCTCAAACTAGGTGTGTCAAGTCAAAGTGTTCTTAACATGTTCAAATTGTTGTCAAATATCAAGTGGAATCAAGAAAAATCAAGAGAAATGATGAAAAGTGGAAAAAGTGAGAAAATGATATTTTCACTAAGTCTACAAAAGCATTATCAAATAGTCAACTTTACAAGGTTGATGTGAGTTACTCAAGCCTCCAATGGGTAAAAACAAGGGTTACCTTTAACATATCATTTGATACTACAACATTATGCAATAATTGGATTTGAAATCAATCAAGAGGTGGTTGAAAGAGGGAAGGATGCAGTTCGGTGAAAAGCCAAAGGCCTTAATGCAAGTCGACACTGATCCCGTCCATGTTGGCGATGCTAACTTTGTGGAAATTGTAGAAATTCTTATGGTTGAGGCTACTGAAGTCCTTGAGGTTATTGACGGCCCTAAGATGTAGATGGGAACAAACAAACTGAAGGAGGAGTTGTCTGAAAAACACTGTTGTTGAAATGATGAATGTTGCATTCCCTTAACCCGAAAAGGAGTTGGTCGACTTCCTGAATAGGTGCAAGCTGACCAATTCGAGGACCATGTTGTGTCCCAAATGCAATGCAGTGTATGACGAGAAGAGTGCTACAGAGATTGAAGCATTCAAAACTGTAGAACTTAATAGGAGTTGAACTTTTGAAAGGACTCATAGGTTCGTATTCGACAAGAGAGGAGTCCCTTATAAGACTGATCAGTGCATTTTAATGCACATTCTCCTATGTTTATTCTTAAGCATTTATTTGATTTTCTTTGTTTACTTTTATGTTTTATAATGTTTTTCTAATTTAGTTTATTTTTGGTTTAATTTGATTTTCGCACTTTATTTTCAGCATTAGTAGTCTGCACTAAAATGATCATAAGTGGAGCTCCGGGAATCCGATTGAGGCATTCTAATAATCCGATTTAGGCAGTTTTTTCTCCTGAGCATCATTCTTCTTAGAAATATCATCCAAGATTTTCTCAAAGAAAGAAGTAAACTATACCACGAAACTAACAACAGTTGGAGGAGCAATCAGCAAGTCAACTTTCTTCAGCAAGTCTTTGACATCGTTGCTGGCCATGGGATTGGTTTCTAGCAGCCCAAAGAAATCTCCACTAAACAATGTCGCCTTGAGAAAGCAAAGCACCTATTATAGAGTTTCAACTGAGGAAACACTACCTGATCCTGTAGAGGAGCTTGAGCATTTATCAGTAAAAGTGCCCTTAGGGCTCATCATTATTTTTCAGATATTCAAAAGGCTTAGTTCGTTTGAGGACAACTAGTTTGTCAGGGGACATAGTGGTCTTAACAAGTGTGTGAGTTGGTATAGTCGACGTAGAACCAAAATGGACATGATTTTCTGGTTGATTGGTGGGGAGATTGATGGAAGTGTTCAAAGTAGTTTGATTACAAGGTTCCTTACTAGCCTTTGGGTTGTCATTACTACCACCAACAACATGGCCTTCTTTAGTTTTGTCCTCTAGGGAAATCATGTAACCCTGATTCTCAACAAGATGGTGTTGGTCATCATTGCCTAGAGTATCAACAACATCATGCAACAAATGGTCATTGTTTGCATAATCGTCAAGAGCATCGCTCGTTGTGGAGTATTCAGGCACGTTACTTTCAGTGGTAGAGGATGAAGTTTTCAATTAGGAGATTGAGGATCGCTTTGAACATCTAAGGTTGGTCATCAGATAGTGTGATACATGGAGGAAAACTGGTGGTGACAAGCATAACTAGTTTGGCGGCCATCTTAGTATTATCGGCAATAATTTTTTGCAAAAATGGGGAATGTTAACAGTTGTGTCAATTGTTAGAAGAAGAGGCAACTTAGTATAGAGTAATGATTACCTAGAGACCACCGTCAGGAGTTGAGTTGATACTCTCAGGATTATTGGGGGCCATAGTAGGTGTTGGCAGAATAAATTTGGTTTTCAAAATGATGTGTTTTGTACCTTTCGACGTCTTCGCCCCAACAGCAGGATCGACTTGGGAAGGAGCGACAACTTTAAGGCTAGGATTTGCTCGAGCCTCCTTAGGTTTTTTTAGTTTTTTTGAAAGTGTCGAGCGAAGAATGGCGGATACAAGCATCAGTAGGAGCCTCCTTGATCTGAATTCCCTTTTGTTGTTTCTTTGGGACTTCCTTAGTGTCGTCATCTGCTTGTGCCTAAAAAATTAATACAAAGAAAATATAAGGAACATATGAAAGAGATATTTAATAAAATTAGGAATGAAGAAAACCTAAGGGATCTGAGTCTAATCTTCTTTAGTGGGTTTTTGACGAGAAGGTGTAGCCCCCACTAGCCGTGTCTCTAGTATGCTTCTTATGCTCGACGGCTGGAAGAAGGTCAACAAAGTAAGCATAAAATTCAAAGGCATAACTCGTCTTTTATACTATTACAATGTTAACCGGTGATAACGACCATCTTCGCATAAATCAACATGTATTTCCTTACGCTGGCTTCAGCCTTCTAGTCAGCTTCCACGTGTCTTCAACATTTGAACTGCTCTTGCTGTTTCAAACCACCTTTAAACTCATCTAACTGCTTCTGTCGGAAGTTTCCCTTGTCGAATATTTGGAGCATAGCGTCGAAATGATTAAGCTATTCAAACTTAGCCTATATACTTATCTCATTCCCACTTCCATTCAATTATACCAAATCACCACAAACCTTTTTCAATATTCTGAACATGTTTTAAAGAGAAAGTGATCTTAATCTTGTGGATATGTTCCTGAGACTCCTCTAAACCAAACTTACATCTGATAGACGAGTCGAAACCACCTCTTCAATCAAAGTTATCAACATGTCGAGACTATAGCTAATTTATTTTATACTTAGCAATCTCATACCTTCACATCACACTATTGTGTCAAGATACTAAATCAAAATTTTCAGACTAAAACAAGTTTGTAGTTTTCCCATTTCAACAATACTATATCGATTTTAATTTACTTTTGATTATTTACAATTTAATTTAATTCTAAAACCCTTAATAAAATACAAATTCAATTTAATAATTAAATAAAATAATTCAATTATTTTATCTTTAGTTCGGTTTAATTTGATAATTATGTTCAATTCACAAATTTTTTAAGAATCCTACTTAATACTACGCCACCCATTATTTGGCCCATCAACATCTTAGCTAAGGATTAGATAACACCTTTTTAGGTGAACCAATAATAACACCTTCATAGATAACCAATAATGCATAATTTGTGAATGGATAACCCGATTTCCAAAAAAAAATTAAAAATAGAAAGGAGAAAAATGACGAATTAAAAATAATTGAGATTGAAATTCATCATTAATCATAAGTTTTATGGGCTTGGATCTTCTCCTTCTATCTTTTTCTCTCTATTTCTGTCTTTCACTAATTTGTCTCTATCTCTCTCTTATATTTCATCTCTCCTCTTTAATTTACAATTTTTTATTAATCTTCTCTTTTATTTTACACTTGCTTGAGTGATGGAGGTGGAAGGAGAGAAGGAGATGATCCACACTATAAGTTTTATATATTTAAAATAAAATAATTCCAACAGAAAAAACACGTGGAAAAAAAGAAAAACCAACGGCCCAAAATATCTGACAGCCCTCAGAAATAGAGTACAACTTGCGATTTTCTAAATTCATAATTGTCAACGAAATTACATAAATATCCTCAAGAGGGACCAATGATAGATTCTCCATGGGCGGTGCTAAGCGAAAACCCATAAACATTTGTCCAAACTAAACCCATCCGACCGCGACCTCCACAATTCACAGCCTCACCCGTCACATAAAAAATCTATCTACACTCTCTCTCCTCTACAAAACCAGCTCTTGATTTCATATGATTTTTTTCCAATCCAACGGCCGTAAATCGCAGTTGTGGGTCCCATTTCACGTAAAAACGCATGATTGAAGCTAAATTGATTGACCTCTCTTGATGAAAATCAACGGTCGAGATGAATTTCTATCTTCTTCTATAAAACTCCATAATCATGTGAGTACTTCACTCACATGTGTGTGTGAGTAGTTACTTTTTAGCATTCAGATTTATAGGTTTTCAGAGAAGAATCAAATTAAATAAAATCACAACAATGCTTCTACGAAGCTCGTCAACGCCGGTTATGAATCCATGGCTTCCACATTCAAATTCAAAGGATTCGTCTCCTGAACCAGAATTCTTTCACCGGAACCCGAAATCCAGATCCGTTACGTTCTCGCCTTCATCGAGTTCACTCTCGCCGATGAATAAACTGACTCGAGCACTTTCTGAGACGGATCTTTCAATTCCGCCTAATCGGAAGTCTCTCCACCGTCGTCAAATTGATGACGACGATGAAGAGAGCAGAACTCTCGGTTTCGGTGCTCGTTCCAGATCGGCATCTTTTAGTTCCGCGTTGAGTTCTTTATCTGAGATGGAAGAAATCCAGACTGGAGTCGATCTTGACAGTGGTGTGTTGGAGGAAGAAGGAGGTGGCGGTGGTGGATTTGATAAAACCGACGGTGGAGTTTCAAGATTCGGTGATTCGAATCATGGAAACGATAGTACCGATTTGTATTACCGTGCAATGATCGAAGCCAATCCAGAGAATCCACTTTTTCTTAGCAACTACGCGAAGTACTTGAAAGAGGTTCGTAAGGACTTTGTGAAAGCGGAAGAGTATTGTGGAAGGGCAATATTGGCAAATCCAAATGATGGTAACGTTCTGTCGCTTTACGCGGATTTGATATGGGAGTGTCATAAGGATGCTCATCGAGCTGAGACTTATTTTGATCAAGCAGTTAAAGCTGCTCCCGATGACTGGTAACAATCATATTCGAATTCGAATTGAATGAATTCTTAATATTAGGTTGATTATGTGAATAATAATGAAATGATTGGTTTGTTGTTGCAGTTATGTTCTTGCATCCTATGCGCATTTTCTATGGGATGCTGAGGAAGATGATGAAGTTGAAGAAGAAGAATCCCCTGAGAAAGGTTTTGGTTTCTTTAATGGAAGTTCTCTGTCAACAACTCCTCCACCGATGGCTGCTGCTGCTTGAATGGCGTCCTTTTGTGGTTTCTGGGTTTTTTCAGTTTTATGAGTTTTCTAACATATGTTTATATTAATTGTTATTATTATTAATATTAGGTTAACCTTTTCTATTAAATTTTTGGCTGATGAATATAGCTGTAATAATGGTCTTTGTTTGCCTCACCATTAATGTTGAAATAGGAATAAAAGGTGGGGCTTTTGATTGAGTTGAATTGTCAAATCTCTGTCTTCTTGTAGCATGTTTGTGTATAGCTGTATTATGGTTGGATACTTGATGGTGTATTTGGATTGAAAAAGAAAGAAAGCAAAAGGACAAAATGTTCAAGGAAGAAAAGTAAGGGGAAAGTGAAATGGTTTTTGGAATTGTATCTGATGTGGGAATGAAAATGGAAGGAAAGAAATAGAAACATTTCTCTTTCTCCTCTAATGGAAAGGAAAGTTGGAGAAAAGAAGATGCATATTAGTTAAAGGACATAAATATCTAAAGAAACGAAGGCGTAAAAATGTTGAAAGTGGTGATTATTCTTATGAAGTTAAGACATGGTCCAAAAGACAGTGGGTGAAGCAAAAAGTAAAACTTTTAATGGTTATAATAATTATTAGACACTTGGGAAAAAAAATTTTAGACACTAAGAGGAAGAAAAATATGTCTAGGCTTTCAAAGAGCAAGAAAAGAAAAAAAATAATTTTGAACTAATAAGAGCAAGAAAGTGAAATAAGAGCAAGAAAGTGAAATATTAGTCTAGAAAAGATATAATATAGTATATAGAAGAGTTATTAAAGATAAGATGAAAAGTTATTAAAGATAAGATGATATCGATGATAAGATTATGAATTATTATAATCTTGTGCATTGAGAGTGAACTTTTAAGGGAAGTTGAATTACAAGTTGTATCTGAACTCATTTTTTAGTGTATAAATTAATAAAATTTCATAAGACCATTGATTATTTAAAAATTATTTAAGTGACAATTGATGATATATGATTCTATTCTTGTTGAGTTCATTATCTAAATCTTATGAACTCTAGAAGAATATGCGGTCTAAAGAATTTTCAAAGGATACAAGATAACAGTGAATACTTGAGTGTATAAAGAGTAGGAAGTGAGTGTAGAGAGATGTACAAATAAAAAAGGTTTGACAAGTCAAAGGTAAAATGCTTCATTTGTCAAAAAATAGTCACTTCATGAGGGAATGTCCCCAGGAGGAGAGGTAATGATGATTATGTTCACATTTCAGTTCTGTCAGATGATGATAGTTATGAGAGTGTTGGTGTTTTAATGGTGTTGATTTTGGAGACTGAAGAGAGTTTGGTCATGGACTCAGGTTGTTCTCAGCACATGTGTCTAAAAAAAAGAATGTTTTTGAGACTTTGAAGCTGGAGGAAGGTGGAATAGTTCACTTTGGCGACAATAAGGCTCGCAAGGTTCATAGTATTGGTACAACCATATTTCAAATGTTCGATAATTGTGAGTTTCTTGTTCTCAATGTGAGGTATGTTTTAAAGCTCAAGCGAAAATTGTTATTCATAACTATAGTTGATGATCTATGCTATTGCACTAGAGTTAAACATATAGTGTATAAGATTTCACATGGAGAAGTGATAATTGCTAAAGAGTCTAAAACACGTGGCTTATAAATTTTAGAAGGTTCTAATATTGTTTTTCACTCATCATCATCTAGTGAATACTTTCATGAAAAGAACAAGCTATTAGATTTGATGTCAAGACATAGTGGATGTTTGGAGGTTGTTTGAAAGCACTTTAGTGAAATTTGCGAAAAATAACAGATAAAAACATATTTGTCTGTTGAGTTTTCATGGAATTTTTGGGGTAAGGTTGGTGCCAAAGTAGCTTATATGATATACATATATTCATTTATAAAAATATACTTCCAAACACTTATGGAGGTTTGGAGCAAAAAGACTGTAACCTACTTTATTTTGAAGGTCGTCAAAATTTTGCTTATTGATCAAATTAAATCAAGTCAGCTTGATGCTAAAGTTGTGGATTTTGTCTTCAATGACTATCTAAGAGGTAAGAATAATTAGAAGTAGTTGGGAGTGGAGCTTAGAGGAACGAAGTTCATCAATCACAAATGTATTACTTTAAGTGAATCTCGCAAAGGGAAGAAGAGTAAAGAAATGTGGATGAAGCTTTTAGAATCTATGGTGGAGAAGACTTAATTTGAAGTGAAGATTACTATTGTAGATACTAGTAGTAGTGAGAGAACGATTAGCGTGAACTCTGGTTATCATTTGACTTGTGATAAGGGAGATTGTACCATCTCAAAGGGACAATTATGCTACTCTTGCGTGTTATACTTTAAATGTGAATGAAGGGTTGCAAAATTAAAAAACAAAGACCTTCAGGGAGCCATTCGAGAGCAGGTGAAGTCAAACATGGTTGAAGAACCATACTTCTGAGCTTGTTAGAATACTAAAGTAGAAAAATATGATTGGAAGCAAGTGGATTAAAGTGAAAAGATCAAAATTCAAGCAAGGCTCGAACTTGATAAAAGTGTTCAATAAATGATGAATTGACAGAGAGCAGCAAGGTGGTTGATGGGTAAATTGACACCATTATGGTTTCAAGTAAAGGTGGAGATTGTTGAAGTATGTCTTAAAATCTTAAGTAATGAAGATAAAGGAATCATGTTTTGAAATTGCATTAACCAAAAATTAGCCTAGAGACGGAGCCGGCGACGATAATACAATAATGGGTTTGGATTTGGCGGACGATTCGACTCGTCGGAGCTCAAATTCTATTTTTTCAGTTTGCATATATTGAACTTTATTGTTTTGGTTCGTAGATTCGTTAATTATTGAATTATGTGTAATGGATCATTTGTGTTTCAACAGTTATAAATATGTATCTCTTTACATTTTTGTCTTCACAACCTTTAAAACTTTATAGCTAAAGACACATAAACGGATTTAAAAATTTATACTGATGAAAGATTCTTTCTCTCAGCTTTATCTCTCCTCACTATTTTCCTCTCTATTTATTTAGAAGCAAACAGAGTCTTGCATGTTATTTTGGAGTTACATAATTGATTATTTACAACGTGTATGTATTAGTTGGTGGGTTTTGATTTCTTAAGTCAGCTGGCGGGCATGGCGGAGAAACAAATTAAAATTTGAACGTGTATTAGGTGTGGTCCGCGTGGAATGATATATTTATCATTAGTGGTGCCTTTGTTACCTCTTATTTTATTTTGTCAAACTCATAATCATTTGCTTATATAAAAAAAAAATCGTGATATATCCAACCATTTGCCAATTCAACCTTTAAAACAAAACATTGAAGACCAGTTTTATTGAAAAACACTTTATTTTTATAGATAAATGATAGTACTGATTATGTTAAAGTTTGTGTGATAATAACTCTTGACCTCTTTTCTCAAACTTCTTCTATGTAAGTGATAATAAAATTCAATGCAGCTTAATTCCATCTAAATCTGCTTCATCTTTGACAAAAAATCCGTTTTGATTAAGTGTAAGGGTGCCGATTTTTCCAATATTCAAAGTCGGAAGCAGAAATATATATCTTATTAGTCACGTTAGTAAAATATATATCTTATTTTTTATACATGCTTATTAATTTATTTAATATCTAATTGTATACATTATAAATTTTAATATTCTTTTTGGTATGAAGATGATAAAAAAATTTCAACTCCAATATATGATAAATGCGAGGAAGGAAAAACTAACCTCCATTGGAGACGAGAATGAGGACAAAACCTCCTCCAAACCGCCTTGTTGTCATACTGTTTGTTGGTGCTTTTAATAAATAATCATGAGATTTAATTCACTTGTAGGATTAAAACAAGTATTCTGTTTTCAGAACTCTCTATCCCTTGTTTGATTGACTGGACAGGATCGAACCTGCTACCAGTATGCTATTGATCAATACCACAACCAACTGAGCTACACTATTTCGTTATAACTAAACGTTTTTTACTTACTTTTCTTATTAATCTTTTAACTGAATAATATTAATTACTAAATTTTTTATAAACTATTAATATATATATACTTTTATATAAAATATATTTATATTAAAACTGTATATATAAAATGAATAATTTTAAAAAAAAAACTGTACATATGAATATTTTTTTAAAAAAACCGTACATTTTTATAATTTTGTTTGTTTTTATTTAACGTATTTATTTATTTTTATTTAACCTTTAAAGTTTTTTATTTAACGTTTTTATTTAATTTTTTAATTAATTTTTTTAAATGTAATAACTAATATAAAAAGTTAGTATAACTAATATAAATTATAAAAAGTTAATATAACTAATTTTATATAACTAATATATTATAATTAACCTTTAAATTATAACGTTTAAATTATAACTAATTTTAATATAACTAACCTTTAAATTATAACGTTTTTATTTATTTTATATAACTAATATAACTAATATAAATTAACTAATTTTTAATTAATGTAAATTATAAAAAGTTAGTATAACTAATTTTTTTAGAAATTTAGAAATTTGAGAAGTTAATATATTTTATAAAAAAATAAAACGTTAATATTTGTTAGGGATTTATTAATTATTGCTCAGTTTTATATATACAGTTTTAATATAAATGTATTATATATATATATATATATATATATATATATATATATATATATATATATATATATATATATATATATATATATATATATATATATATATATATATATATTAATAATTTATAAAAAAAATTGGAATTAATATGTACAGTTGGGAAATATATTAAGTATATATACCTTAATATAGTTTATATACAGTATTAACTTATATAAAACTTATAGTATATATTATTAACTTAATAATTTATAAAATGTATTAATATGTACAGTTGGGGAATATATTAAGTATATATACCTTAATATAGTTTTATTAACTTATATAAAACTTATAATAATATTGTAATTAATATATATTAATAATTTAAAAAAAAAATTGTAATCAACTTGTACAGTTGGGGAATATACAGTATATAAATATTGTTATTACAAAAATTATGTATTAATTTATAAAAGAGTTAAAAGGTAGTGCACTGACAGTGTAAAATAATTTTACACTGTCATCCAATAGGGAATCATGAATGTGCCATGTCATTAAACTTTTTTTTAAATAAAAAAATATTTTAATTGAATGCATGGTGGTAATTGGCTGACAGTGTAAAAATATTTTACACTGTCAGTGCATGACCCATTTTCTCTTTATAAAATGTTAACGTTAAAACATATATATTATTTATTAAAAATATTATTAACATTAAAACATATATATAAAACTTATAGTATATATTGTTAACTTACAGCATATATTATTTTTAAATGTTAACGTTAAAACATATAGTTATACACTTTAGTTTCATTATAAAACATAACAGATTGACTAGCCTAGTGGAAACATGCAATATGCTTAACAAAGAGGTGGTGGGTTCTGAAAACAGAATCTGTGTTTTATAAGGGGCGGTAAACCGAATGTCGCCCTAATGGCAGGGGGTGAATTGCATTTAACCCAACAATTTATAATATTGGTTCACTTCTACCTTCTTATAGGAAGTTCCAATTTCTGCTATTCATCTTCCAATACACATTGCCTTAGATATTCAACAGTCAACACCATAAGTAAATCCCCAAACCATTTTAGTTTCAAGTAATTTGGATTCTAATAGTCAATCATATGGGTTAAGTGACCCTGATGGACTAGAAACTTGGAATAAATCTACTGTTCATTTCATATTGGAGTTTGAATCATTTCTCAACCAAATCAAGTTGAGCATAAAAATGAAGGTGTCTATGAGCAAGCTTAGGCAAAAGAATGACACTATGTCTCAACAATTAGACTTAATTTCTCGATCTCAAATTCAAGTTGATGAGTTGCAGGCACAAGCTAAAGGAGATAAAGATCGATTAACGGCCCTCAACAAACAAATTAAAAGCTTGATGAAACAAGTCGACGCACTGTAACAAGAAGCCAACCTTAGTCTTCAGTATGTGGATGTCTCTTATGCATTGGAACAAGAAATCCAAATCCTAACAGATCAAGACTCAATGAATGATACAAAATCGAGCTTGCCAAAAAACGCTTCAAAAAGATTAAGGTTGAACTTCCCTTTTGAAATTTTCAACTTTTTGTTTGCTGGTGTGTGATTGTGTAATAACAATTTGCCATCTTGGTACTTTAATTTTAATTTCATTTTAGCACTTTCATTTCCTATGCGTTATTCTTTTATTATTCGAATCTCTTGCAACATAAGTTTATATTTCTTTAAATTCTTGCCATTTATTCTCAGAGTTCGATTTGCAGGGCCTAAATCTCTAACTTTGTAGGCATTATTCAAAAACATTTGACTAATTCAAAATGGACCTTCCCAATTTGGTGACAACTTACCTAAAGTTCCATCTTTTCGATCCATCAGCAGAATAACATTCCAAACATTATCATCAACTTTAAAGGCTTTCGAATTAACCTTTTTATTATAGGCCTTAGCTATTCGTTCATTTTGTCTTATAAGAACGTTCAAAGAAACTAATATTTCCTCATCCAAATCAACCAATTCATCTTACATCATTTTCCAATAATGATCAAAAGTAATTTTAACTTGCCTTTGAATTCTTGTTGATTGTAATAAATTTTGACAGACAAAACTGCATCATGACCAAATGTTAATTGAAATGGAGTAGCATTGGTTGCTTCTCTAGGAGAATTTTGACAGGGCCATAATATTTGGTCTAAAGTTTTATTCTAATTTATTGGCTTTTGACCAACATGCTTTTTTAATCAAGCCAATTGTAATTTTATTATACCTCAAATTGGCCATTCACTTGAGCATAATAAGGAGTAGACGTTAAAAGTTTGATGCCTGAATTTGAAGCAAACTCAACCATTATTTGTCCATGATAACATGATATATTTCGACTAGATTTGCATACATTTTAATGTCAATTTTATATGTTTTTATTGTGTTATGCCGGTAGTTTGTGTTCATTTCATATGATTCATCCAATATATGTAGCATGCTAGCTGCCCATTTATTATTATTATTTATTTCACCTCACCAATTAATGCCACAACAGTAATTAAATAATTTTTAAAAGAAAATTAGTTAATACCTTCATCATATTTGGAAAAGATCATATGAGAAAAGTATTTGGAGAAAATCACATGCTTATGATATGAAAGGAATTTCAAAAGAGAGTCTTATAGAGTATATACTTAAAAATTAAAAAAAATTAAATTTTGATGGTTTGAAGAGGATGAAGATGGTGGATGAAGATGAAGAACACCATGTCTCCAATTTTGTCCCCCTGAGTTTGAGTTATTGATTTTCAAGACATGATATGAACACAATGAAGATGATGGATGAAGACGAAGAACCATGTTTTTTTGGACTTGTATGAAGGTTGACGATGAAGATAAACTCAAAATTCAATCACTAATGCATTTGCCTTCTCTCTCTAAAACTTTGCACCACTTCTCTCCCCAAAATCCAAATTGTTTCGCTTTGATGTAGTCTTTGGATTGGGCTGGAGGATTGCCGGTATTCTCCGGTTGTCCGTCACGGTTATTTGACAAATCCGGTCCAACAATGGTGTCTCTCTCCTCTGTTTGTTTGGCCTCTTCTCCCTGGAGTTTGGTTAAGGTGTTTCATCGTTGTCGGTGGTCTTGTTCATCATGCGTCATCGGTAGTTTTCGGGTAGACATGAAAGAAGATTGTGGTTCTAGGTTGGATTTGTGTTACTGTTTCGGATTCGTTTTAAACCGTTTAAGATCCAGTTTTGCTGAATCTGGTTTTGAGGTTACAGTATT
The DNA here is from genome assembly GCF_029867415.1 of Vicia villosa. NCBI lineage: Eukaryota > Viridiplantae > Streptophyta > Magnoliopsida > Fabales > Fabaceae > Vicia > Vicia villosa. The sequence goes on along the minus strand of NC_081180.1, from coordinate 33,441,555 downwards.
GGCGACAACAAATTGATTTCTTCAGATCTCGAGTCGCGGTGTTTTGTTTTTTCCGGTTGATTCCTCACCGGGTTTTGGTTCGTGGGTGTAGAAATGGCTAGCCGCGCGGGGGGTTTGAGTGCAACTCGGTTATGTCTATGTCATCTCCCTCTCCGACGCAGTTTTTGCTGCTTTTAAGCCTCATCTTCTTTGATCCCAGTTTGTTGACATATTGTTTCTTGAATATCTGATTGGTTTTAGATCTGTTGAGATTTGCAGGTTTCAAGATTCCATTTGTCTCCACTCCTTCAAGGAATTTTGGCTTCTTCGGATAGACGGTGGTTTGTGGGTTCTAGCTCTGGTTTGAGTTTACTACCTTCGCGGTCTTAAATTTTGTTTTAGTCGACTGTGATTGATTTCGGACTGTGGCCAGAAATGACCGTGATTACTTACTACAGTTTGTGAGTAAATTGTTAGTTAATGAAGTCGTTATCGTGTTGGCGGTCGATTTCATTTGTCATTTTCAATATATGAATTTAGTGATTATCAATTCATATATCATATTGTTTTGCAATTTGGTTTCGCATACCTGTGATATTCTGTGATATAAGAATGTATGTCTCTATTTGATATTTACTTTAATATTTTATTTTATTGAGTTAGACTCTATCTCCCCTCAATATCTTGTATTGCTTTTTTTATTTTATTGAATTTCTAGATAATTTAAAAAAAACTAAAGCATTTAATGACAAAATTAGTGACATCAACACATCAACTGAACATTTCATCTAAATTTTAATGAAACTCATAATTCCAACATCAACAATTCCAATTAAGAACACATCCAGTTTTTCATGTTAATCAATAACTAAAGAAACCCTTTTTCCTATCAAATTTGACTAATAGGGTATCAATGAAAAACACAAAATTTGACTGAATGACTTACAGGAAAATGAAAAATATGGATTCCATGGCTGAGTGAAGGTTATGGTAATAGTGGATCTAGGAGTTTGAATAAGATATTCCTAATCTTCTAGAACAAATCTAATATGTCTCTTCCCATTCTCCATGAAAAAAAATGGAGATGTTGTTGTTCTCAAATGTATTTTTTATACGACGAGATTGCTCTAATAACAAAAAAAATAAAAAATAAAAGTCACTGAAATGTTTTTGGCCATTTTGAAAGACACAATGTTTTATTTAAAAAAAACTATACCAAAATGTTTTTTTTTTAAACTTTCTTATGATTTGTGTTAATGGTGGTTGTTGTTTTCTTGGTATTAGGTTGTATGGACTTTCCATTTTTCTTAATTACACCTCCTATGGGTTTAGCTTTTTTTTTTAGGTTTTAATTTTATTTAGGGTTTTGATGAAGAACAAAGAAGATGATTAAATATGAGGATGAAAAAATAATGAAGATATTAAAAATAGGATTAAATATATATTTTTTATAAATATTTCAAATTTCATTTTTAGTCCCTATAAAAAAAATATTTCAGTCCCTACAAAATTTTTATACATTTAATTTTAGTTTCTGTTATTTTCTAAATTTTGAAAACGGTTTAATTACCTTTAAACTTTTAAATTTTTGAATAATTTTTTTTCCTGTGTTTAGAATACAATAAAATATATCTTTTTATTAAATTATAGAATTTTTTGAAATAAGAAAAATTAAATATGAAGTTTTTAAATTTCAAAAGATAAAGATAAAATTAATGCAAATTTTGACTTAGAAATTAAATAGTTTTTTTTGAGAAATTTTTTATAATGTTCTAAACATGTCTATAAAATAATCATTAAAAAATACACATTAATTTAACAACAGAGACTAAAACTACGTGTATAATAATTTTGTGGAGACCAAAACATATTATTTTTTTAATAGAGAAAAAAAAATTTATAATTTTATAGGTATCACATACATACTTATAATTAACTCATTAACATTAAATGATCAAGTGACATGAAAAAAAATAAAAAAAATAAAATGGTCAGTCAACGCGCCACGTAGATAGATTAGGTGAGTCATACATTACTTAGTTCTAAAAGGACCGAATCTTAATATTTAAAGATTGAAATCTCATTTTTTTTATATGGGGTAAGATAGAAGTAGGGGTGAGAATATGTTTGATTGATCTATAGTCTAACTTATTTAATATCAAGTCAGTCAGACTTATTTAATAAAAATGTTAGGTTTATGATTTTTTTAAAAGCCTATTTAATTAAATATGTTAGATTTAAACTATTAAAAAAACCTATAAAAAAATGATAAATAAGTTGAACTATATAATGATATATAGACTGATCTATAAGGCTTCTTAAATAATATGGATTAATTGAAAACCTTAAAGAGAAATATGCTTTTAAATAGGCTTTCAGATTATGCCAAACTTTTAAAAAGATCAGATCAGGCCGAAAAAAAGAGCATATAATAAGCTATAAGCCAAACTCAGACCTTGTAAATTTATCGTATGCCAGATTCAAACTTTCTAAAATCTAGTCTAACCTAATGTTTTTCTACCCCTAGTTAGAACTCATCCATTGCCGAATAACAAAAGTGATATTAACCCTAAATAAATCTTGGCAAGAAAGATAAGTAGTATGTGAAGAAGAAATGCTGCATATTCTTGGTATAAAGCAATGACTCATAAAATTTTGGGAACTTTTTGAAGATAATGAAAGAAGAAAAAATATGAGAGAGATAGATTAGAATAGATAATTAAATGGAGAAAGAAAAGGAGTAAGTGAGTTTGAGATAGAAAATGTGAATTTAATTTTAAAAGGATTGAATAATATTTTAGTTGTGTGAATGTATACTTAGGTTTAAGTTTTGGGGATTTCTTAATACATTTTTATGGGGTAAACCACACCTTTGAAAACTCTGAATTGTTCTTCAGATATTCATTTCCGAACGCACCATAATCAATTTTAAAAAAAAGTAGTTCGAATATGCATCTTCAAAAACACCATAAAGACGTTTTGGATATGCATTTCTAAAAACATGACTGGACATAATGGTTGGTAGAAACAAAATTGTTTTTGACTTTTTTATAAAAGAATCAATATCGGTTTGATCCGTAATTTGGTTAAACCGTTAATAAACACGCAAACGGAAAACAATAAAAAAAAATCACACTAAAGGTAGGTAATATTGGTCTGATATTACGAAAAATAATACAAATGTTGTTCAAAAAGTACGGAATGTAAAATTAATACATCGGCAAATTACTCAGAAGGTATTTTGAATATGCACATCAAAACACCCCTGCGAACAACCATGGATGAACAGGTGCGTGTTCTTGCCTTAAATGCCCCTATAAACTTTAAATAATGACCCAAACAACCACATTTTCCAAATTAATAATAATAAACTACCTATTACATACATGTAATGTACAACAAATGGTTCAGAGAAACTTACTCAAATTCGGAGCTTTTGAAAACTTGTTGAAATGAGGAGAAACACTTGCTTTGGTAACACTTACTTCTTCAAAGTCTCGGAAACACTTGCTTCAGTAACTTGTTCAAAGTAGAAATATGAAGGATTTGGGTGTTTTTGTGGATAGAAAGAGTAGAAAGCAAAGAAGAATGAAATGTTATGTCCGAGCCAAATATATACTTAAAAACGTTCGGATATGTATCTCCGAAAATTCTTTGAACCTGACATATGGGGTTGATTCGGAGTTGCATATGCGAACCCCCCTGATCTTGACAAAAAAGTTGTTTCAGAGATTTCTATTCGAAAACCCTTCTAAATATATGTGATGTGGTGAGTTCAAATATGCATATCCAAATGCTAAGTGTATTTTAGAGTTTTTATCAAGCGTCTCTAATAAAACATATGAGTGCTTTTAGAAATTCTCTAAGTTTTTGTTTATATAAACCTAGGCCTTTTTGATTGTTGTCAAACATATATTCCTAGCCATAGTTTATGTTGTAATTTGTATTTCTCAATAGTCTAGTCTTAAAAAAGTTCTCATTCATTTCTTTATATATATATATATATATATATATATATATATATATATATATATATATATATATATATATATATATATATATATATATATATATATATATATATATATATATATATATATATATATATATATATATATATATATATATATATATATATATATATATATATATATTCTATTATTAGAGGGTGCTACTTGCCTAAGGTCCGATCCATAGGCTCTGATTTAATATTAGAGTTTAATATAACCTATTCTTATGAAATTAGTCTGAAAGGTTAGGGGTGTCACTCTATATAAACTCTCTAAAGACTTTATCTTTAATTAAAGTGGAACATGAGATTTTCCCAATACACTTTTGCATCCAAAACATATATTTTATGCATCTTCAAGTGATTTTAGACCTGTTTTTAGATTCTCAAGCACTTGATTCCAATTAAAATTCATGATAATTTGAATCACATTGGTTTATGGGAAGTTCATTGAAATTTCAAGTCATAGTGATTTGAGGCATACTTTCAGATTATTCGAATCACAATCCAAGATCACAAACTTAGAAAAGTTTCCCATCCATATGTTGTGAATCATTGTTTCATGATTTAAATCAATTAGGGTATCAACTAGAGGTTTGAATATCGATTTACTATGAGTTTTTATACTTCAAAGTTGTTTACACTTTGTTGAAATTCAACCTGAGATTGGGAAAGTTCAAGGTGGTGAAACTGTCCATGAATCACATAGGTGTAAATTTCAATTTCAATTTATGTGGGAATTTCAGAAATTAGAGAAGAAGGTTCCCAAGAACAATTGAAAGCTTAAAGACTAGTTGGTTGTTAGGTGAAAGTCAAGAAAATGTGTAAACTCTTGTAAACATTATATTAGACAATTGGTGAATAAAATCATAAGAGAAAACTTGTATGCATTAATCTCAAAAGTGTACTATTTCTATTATCACAGATCTTAAATCCATTCCCAGTATATGGATTCATTACATTACATTTTACATACCTATGTCCACACTTTTCATGATTTGGCACTCAAAACATTAGACAACAAATATAGAAACAACCTACTTGAGTCTACAATGAATGCTACTTTCTTCTTCTGCTCATTTTATTTCACCTGAACTAAACACCTTCTTCACACTCACAATATCCAGAACCAACCGAGGACCGATCCACCAACCAGCCCGAATCCGAGGAACGCGGTCATCACAATAGCCGACAACTCTGATTCCGAGAAAGGCACTGACTTAGGAGCTAGAATCATAAGAACACTAGTGAGGTATCCGTTGGTGAATCCAAGCAGAAATGTCAGAACAATCATTGGAACTTCGGTTTTCAACCAATTCGGTCCGTGAAGACAAACAATAAAAAGTGGATAGAATAATAGTCTTGCTGTGGCAGCACATATAGCTTTTTTGATACATTGCGGAACATAGAAAGCAGTTAATGATTTTCCCATAAGATCGGCTAAATTGTAAACTGTAATCAATATTATCGGATACCAATCCTTAAGAACCTTGGATTCAAGATCTTCCGCAATGAATCCCGGAAAGATAGATAGTGTTACTATGTAGATTATGAAAATTCCGAAAGCCGGCCCCTTGATTTTCCCTGCCACTGCACAGAATTTTGTCTTGGAGCACAAGGCACTATCCTGAAGTTGACTCTGTTGATACTGCTGCATAACAGGTAACTTGTGTTGCAAGTTACTAAACACAATGCAACATAGAAGGAAAACTATGGATACCATGAAGTACAAGTGAGCACTTATTTTGAGACCCTTTGGGGTTTGAGGTAGTGATGCCTTTGTTATTATCCTCAAGATTGAAATTATAATACCTGTCAACCACAAAAAGACTTTTTGTTAATACGAGAACAAAATTCGACAGCAACTTAGTTTTATAGTTTGAGTAGTTATTTCTAGATTGTACTATAGATTTGCTTCAATTTACCGCATAAATTGTGAGTTTGAACAATTTTTGGTATCATGTGGGTTTATCAGAGTCACAACGAGTACCTGTGATTTTGCAGAAGCTACTCTTCCTGTTTCTGCAAAATCACATGACTCGCTGTGATTTTGGCAATCTCTAAAGACATATCACCTAGAAAATTTAGAACAGTGACGGAAATAATATAATATATTTATATATACTAAGACAAATTCCTCTATAATGGTAGCTGTGGATCCATCACTGTTATGGAATCTAAAACCTTCAAAAGATTTGTATATACTTAAAAGACTAAAACACTAATTGTATGTTTCATCTTAGGCAAAGTTTTGTATATTCCTTAGAATTTGTTCAAATAAGGAAAGCATGATTTACCTCTTGTATATAGTAATGCAAAAAGGAAAATAAATTTGATCAACTTTAAGGGAACAAATATAATAATTTCCTTGTAGTTATAGTTATACCTGAAGAAGCAGTTCCAGCGAAAACCGCTTGCATATACTGTTTTGGAAGCTTTCCTGCTGATCCTATCAAGCTTCCACCAACAACTCCATCTGCTAAACCACATATAACAACAGCTGCAACTGTCATGCCATAAGCACCACTCGGTCTCTCTTTCATCGTCGTGCTACTCGAGGCCCAATCGATGACAGGCGCTACCATTAAAGACATAACAAACATTGAAAATCCTAAGTTCATTCTCAACCTTAGTGTTGTCTTACTCCAACCTCCCCAACTCATCATCACAAGAAGTACGAAAACAGATGAAACCATGTAAGCCACAGAGAAAACTTTCTCAATGTGGTTGGTTGGATACAAGTAGGCAAAGTAATCAACTGCTGTGATGAATGCATTCCAGGGAAGTAAGTTTCCTGCGCCGAGCAGGAAATGGATTATGTAAGTAACTCTGTAAGCGTCTCGTGTTTCGCTTGGCACCTGCTTAACAGCTTCCATTGTGTTTTTTTTTTTTACTTTCTTATAGCATTAGTCAAAAGGATTCTTGTTAATGTGAGGGTTATTGTCTTGTTAGAAATCTCTAGCTTGAAATTCTTTAGAAGATGTTGGCTTTTAAGACAAGTAGAATCTTACTTATGGTAGAGGTAGTTTGAGAATAGTGGACAGCTCTTGTAGCACTCAGTCATACATATACATATATATACACATATATGGGACCAGGACTGTCTGCAATAGTGATTCCACACATTTTCACGATGTAACCGATCTTGGTCGTTGGTTTAAGATCGAATGACTCAGATTGCACAATGACAAATACGTTGTAAATGATCTCGGTCGTTCGTTTGAGATCAGACGGTGGAAATGCGAAACCGCGTGGCGCGATGAATGCACTGGATTTAATTCCAACATAGATGTGAATAATGTGATTGATGGGGTTGTGGAGGTTGAATAGATATGCTTAATGTATGAAGAAGAAAAATTATGCTATGTGGGGACAGAAAATGGATGGGTGAAATTTGATATACCATTTGGTGACACAGTCAAACACGTGTAAGCTGTCTTGAAATCTTCTGTACTTTTACACTCGGGTAACATAAATTGGATGCTTGAGGTTCATCATAATACTTGCTTTGTTGAAAAACTTATTTAAAAATAATAATGATCCAGAGCCGTCTCAAATTTTCGGTGACCCTGTATAGGTTAACTGCAGTTTAACTGTGACAAATTTTGAACCACGCGTGGTAGTCAGCTTTTTAAAAACGGTCTCTACTGATCATATGATAATGTGCTAAAAATCATTGGTCATACTTTATGAGAGTATTCAATGAACTTATGGAGGGTTTGCCGTGACTATTTGAAAATGAGAGTGGTCCTTAAAAAGCTTGATTATGAGTTTAAAGCAGCAGAATTTGATACTGTTTTAGAGTATTTATACATTAATAGACTAGAGGTTAATCATGTCATGTTGATTATCAGTTTAACGCAGCAGAATTAGATACTGTTTTAGAGTATTTATACAGTAATATAGAAGTTAATCATGTCATGTTGATTATCAGTTGCCATTATCCTAGGCTTTTTTCCATCCTCACATGATGGTGTATTGTTAATGTCCATGAATATTTTATCAACCAACCTTAATTAGATTCCTTAACAGTGTCCAATTAAAACTAATAGCTTTTTCTAGCTTCCATATTGGTTTCATGAAGTGAATATATTATATATGAATATCAGTATTAATTCTCAACCTAAATTAAGAGCCGTGCAGTGTGCTCTCAAAGGTGATTGTAAGAGGGTTTTTTTCCAGATTAAATATATGAGATTAGTGAATGAATTATTCAAATTCTAGGAATTGAGATATTTATAGGCGCAATGAGAAGTTGCTAGAGTGAAGGAAAGAGTCCATTCTTATTTATATAGATTCGACCATGATTCTTAGGTTTTGATCGAATCATGTGAGTGGAAAACGGAACTCCCTTTATCATAGGAGAAGCAGGTGGCAACCTAATATTTGGGCTGACATGTTTTACCACGACTTTTATTTGAAGTACTAGGTCTTGTAGTCATAAAGCACTGAGTCGTGCAGTATGAATATTCCAACCCGTTCAGACCACTTCACCCATTAGTGTATCCCAATAGACTTGTAATGTTTGCATCATATTCTCACCCTCAATTATCTCTCTCTCAAACTCTCCTCTCTCTCTCTCTCTCTCTCTCTCTCTCTCTCTCTCTCTCTCTCTCTCTCTCTCTCTCTCTCTCTCTCTCTCTCTCTCTCTCTCACACACACACACACACACACACACACACACACACTCTTTCTCCACATACTTAAACCCTCCATTGTTTACCAATCTTGTGATTGAATGTTCTAACATTTGGCATCAAGATCATGGTTTTATCCACCAAACACCTAGTGTGCAACATGAATTCTGTCTCCAACGAAAGAATCCCCACAAAACTACCAACCTTTGATGTAAAGAACTATGACAAATGGTGCAAGCAAATGAACGTGTTGTTTGACTACCAAGATGTTCTTGAAGTGATCAATAACGGGGTGATTCCCTTTGTCAAAGGTGCAACAGATTCACAACAAACAACACATAAGGATGAGAAGAAGAAAGACATCAAGGCGATGCTCTTGATCCATCGATGCATGGATAGTGACAACTTTGAAAAGGTTGGTGATTGCAAATCGTTAAAGCAAGCGTGAGAAATTCTGGAAAAGGCATATGCTGGAGCTGATAAAGCAAAGGTGGTGAGGTTACAAACTTACAAATATCAGCTTGAATTGATTCAAATGGAGGAAACGTAGACAATAAATTATTACTTGATGGGAATTACTCGATTGGTGAATCAAATTAAGTCGTGTGGAGAAGCTATTGCTGAGCAGAATGTTGTGGCGAAGATCTTGCGTTCTTTGTTGGCAAGATTTGACAACATTGTGGTGGCAATTGAGGAATCGAAGGATCTTGCGGTATTGAGAAAAGATGAGCTTCAAAGCTCTCTTGAGGCTTATGAGCAAAGGATGGAAGAGAGAAATAAAGACAAGGAAAAAGACGGAGATTGATTTGGAAACTCGGTTCAATGAGAAGAACAAGAAGTCGAAAAGAAAATCGCCCATGAAGAGTAAATGGAATTTTCAGAATTTGGTGCTAGAGAATCTCAAAATTCAAAGAATCTGACATGTCAAAAGGGTGAGAGAAGATGCAAAAAAAATGGCGGTCAAGGCAACTTTAGAGATGAAAAGGAAAAGTTTGACAAGGCAAAGATGCAATGCTACAATTATCAAAAGTTCGGCCATTTTGCAAGAGATTGCAATGCGAACAAGAAAGAACCTAAGGAGGATGAAGCCGAGGTTTCAAGACAAGAGTTTGATGATGATTATTCACTGTTGTTCATGACCAGGGAAGGCGAATGCAACAGTAGCAAGCTGCAGGACAGCACCAACAGCAGTTTGGGGAACTTTGTAGAAACGTGTTGTGACCGCTTACGTAAAGAGAGTAATCAGTTACAGGCAACATAAAATGTTAAATTGAGTGCGAAAGAGGGAGTTCAAACAAGTGAGGAATGGTATTTGGATTCAGATTTCTCATCTCATATGACAGAGAGGAAGGATTGGTTTGTCAAAATCAATCAAACCATACAGAATAAAGTGAAATTCACGGATGACACCACTTTAGCAGCCGACGGTACCGGTGATGTTTTGATCATGAAGAGGGATGGTGGGATTCAATCAAAGATGTATTTTATATTCTGGAAATCAAATATAACCTTCTAAGCAGTGGCCAATTTATTGAGATGGGTTACAAGATTCACATGGAAAATAAGGCACTACGCGTTATGGATGCAAACGAGGTTTTAATCCTTAAAGCTCCCATGGCTTCCAATTGAACTTTCCAGGTTGAGATGAAGGTTATGGATCATAGGTGTCTTCCTAGAGAGGCTAGTCGAGAAGAGTGGATATGGAACTAACGTCTTGGGCATCTCAATTTCCGAATACATTAGAAAAGAACAGAATGGTAACCAGGTTGTCATCCATCAACATACCGGCTGAAATTTATGAAAAGTGTGTGCAAGCAAAGCAACACTAGGATAAATTCAACAAGGACGCATGTTATAGAACCAAGCATAACCTTGTGGTGTGGACCGATGCAAGTTGATTTGTTTGGTGGAAATAGATACTTGATCACATTTATCGACAATTATAGTTGAAAGCTATGTACATACCTAATCAACATAAAGGATGAGGTATTCAACTTGTTTAAGAAGTTCAAGTCCATGGTTGAGTGACAAAGCGGTCACAAGCTCAAAGTGCTCAAAACGGATGGTGGAGGCGAATATGTCTCAAATTAATTTGGAAAATTTTGTGATGAAGGCGGGATAGTGCTTGAGGTAGTACCACCTTATACACCACAACAAAACAGTGTTGTCGAAAGAAAGAATCAGTCGATTTTGAACATGGTGAGAAACACATTGAAAGGGAAGAACTTGCCGAAAGAATTATGGGGAGAAGCGGTATCCACAAATGCCTATTTGATTTTTATGTTTCCAATAAAGAAGCTTGAGAAGATAACACCAAAAAAAACTTGGTCTGGATTCAAACCGAATTTAAACAATTTGAGATTTTTTCAGTTCTGTGGTGTATCAACATGTTTCAGGCCAACTTAGAAAGAAGTTGGATGATAAGGAAGAGATAATTATACTAGTAGGGTATCACTCCACTAGAAGTTACAAGCTTTATGATGCAGCAAATGCAGTATGTAACACCCGAGGCCGAAGAAGGCGAGGGGTGGTTACACCGCATGTAACACTCGAAGCCGAATATGGAAAGGAGTGGTCGCCACATCGGAATGAGAGGGATCCTGAGACTGTGCAGGTATGAGACTGCATGGTTGAAGGAGTGCATATAAGGATCGATGGGTACTACCTATACCAACAAGATGCATCTTCTTTTTGGTAGCTCATTCAATAAGAACTCCACAGTTAAGTGTGCTTGTCTTGGAGTAGTATTAGGATGGGTGACCTTCTGGGAAGTTTCCCGGAAAGCGTGCGAGTGAGGTCAAAGCATGCTGAAAAGACCCGTGTTGGTTTGTGGGGTCAGTCGATCATTCCGAAAGCAGTCTGGGGCGTTACAAATGGTATCAGAGCCATACCTCTCCCAGTACGATGTGGTTTGAGGACGAACCATGCGGAAGCTGGTGGGCATGTAACACCCGAGGCCGAAGAAGGCGAGGGGTGGTTACACTGCATGTAACACTCGAAGCCGAATATGGTAAGGAGTGGTCGCCACATCGGAATGAGAGGGATCCTGAGACTGTGCAGGTATGAGACTGCATGGTTGAAGGAGTGCATACAAGGATTGATGGGTACTACCTATACCAACAAGATGCATCTTCTTTTCGGCAGCTCATTCTATAAGAACTCCACAGTTAAGCATGCTTGTCTTGGAGTAGTATTGGGATGGGTGACCTTCTGGGAAGTTTCCCGGAAAGCGTGCGAGTGAGGTCAAAGCATGCTGAAAAGACCCGTGTTGGTTTGTGGGGTCAGTCGATCATCCCGAAAGCAGTCTGGGGCGTTACACAGTAGGCTGTAACCGGTTATGAGCATTCTATAATCATTTACACCTTTGAAATTTTTGATCTATAGAAATGGGAAGTGCAGAAGCGCCGCACGTAGAAGCCTAAAATGAAGAGAATGTGAGAAGGTCAACAAGGCAAATATGTTTTCCTCAAAGACACTAAGATTGTGAGATGTTTCGTGACAACGAAGTCAATGATGATGGTGAAGGCAAATTTTAAAGGTAAAATAATCAAGCATAATATTCAATTAGTTGCAACGGGATTCTTGCGAAGAGAAGGCATAAACTTCAAAGAGGAATTTCCACCAGTTGCTAGAATTGAAACCATAAGGCTAGTTGTTGGTATTGAGAATAACAATAATTGGTCCATCTATCAAATGGACATGAAATCTGCGTTTTTAAATGGTCCGCTTGAAGAGGAGGTTTATGTAAAACAACCGCTAGTTTTGTTGTGAAAAACCAAGAAGGGAGGTTCTATAAGTTGAGAAAAGCGCTATATGGTTTGAAGTAAGATCCAAAAGCTTGAAAAAAAGGATAAATGGTTTCCTAAAGAACATTGACTTCAAGAAACGTGTATCCGAGCATGGAATATTTTAAGTGAAGACGGATACAAGTGAAAGGGTGATCATTCTTTGTTTATACGTAGACGACTTGTTGATTATCGACATCGACAAAAAGTGTATTTCTAAGTTCAAGAGTGAACTTATGAAAGAATTTGAGATGAGCGTCCTTGGTATCATGCCATACTTCCTTAGCATAGAGTTCTACAAGTCCAAAAGGTATTGTTTATGCATCAAAAGAGATATGCTCTTGAGATATTGAAGTAGTGTGAAATGGAGCATTGTAATGTTGCCATTACACCAGCAGAACCCAGGGTGCAACTGTCAAAGAATGAAGAGGAGAAAAACATTGATCCAACCCAATATAGAAGGTTGATTGGATCCTTGCGCTATTTGCATAATACGCGATCAAATTTGGCGTTTAGTGTCGGTATTTCAAGTAGATTCATGGAGAGATCGAAAGTGTCTCATTTGGCAGTAGTCAAAAGAATCCTAAGATTCATCAAAGGGTCTATTGGCCGGGAAATTCTCTTTCCCACAGCTGATACGGGCATAAAATGCATTTTGCTTAGTTTCACCGCTTCAAATTGGTGCGTAGATAAAGATGATCGTAATTATACAGCTGGATACATATTTATGTTTGGTGGAACATCAATCTCATGGTGTTCGAAGAAGGAACCAGTGGTAGCACTCTCGTCTTGTGAGGCTGAGTATATTGTCGCTTCGTTATGTGTGTGCTAAGCCTTGTGGCTCATGAATCTATTGAAGAAGCTGTGCAGCAATGAAGGTGAGGTTATTATGCTATTGATTGATAATGTTTTCGCTATTAATCTTTCTAAGAATCCAATTGCACATGGGAGGAGAAGCATATTAAGATGACGTTTCACTACTTGATGGAACTTGTTAGTGAAGGAAAGTTGAGATTGGGATATTGTAGAAGTGAAGACCAACTGGCTGATTTGTTGACAAAGGGAGTCACAAATGATATGTTCAAAAGGTTGAAGATGAGCATATGCATGGAAGACTTGGAGCACTTGAATTAAGGTGGCGTGTTAAGTGAAATCTAGTAATTCAAGTGTTCTAACTGATTAACACGGAAGTGTAATCGGTTACAACAGAAAGAAAATCACTTTTGAACTGAAGAAAAAAAATACTTTCGGAGTTGGCATAATCAGTTACACATTCGCGGTAACCGGCTACACCTTATAGTTGATTTATATTATTTGTCAGCTGTAACCGACTATAGATTTTGTGTAATCGTTTACAGGCCCAACATTTTACTTTTTCTAGTTTTTTTCTTGATACTTTTCTATTCCAATAAATTTGTAATATTTGTATAAATGTCTTGGAGACAATATATATCTTCATCTTAGTTAATGTAAAAATCATATTCTCATCCTCAATTATATCTCTCTACATATTTAAATCCTCCATTATTTATAATCTTGTGATTGAATATTATAACATTATAGACCACTTTTAAGGCTTAATCAAGATTTTCTCATACCATATATAAATGGTGTTAGATGTTTATTTTAGATATTAATTGTGTTACGATATACATGTTTATAATGGTGTCGGAGTATGTGATCATTTTTATTTTAAAATTTCTTTACATCATTGTAAAGATTGTTAAAAATAAATATTGCATGCTTCAATTTATTTTATTTTTTGGGTCAACTCTATTAGAGTGATAGTATGTGGAGTTTTCTTTATGTCATCTAGTGAGTGGAGAAGGCAAACAAGTACTCAATGATAGATAGTGATTGATACAAGACTTGAACCTAACAGTGTGTACTACAAACTGGATGGATGTAAATCTTCAACTCTAAAAGTAGTTGCAATGTATAGCAATTATTTCATACAAGTCAACAAATTTACCATATTTTTTTCTGCCATTTTTTCTTAGTTTTCTTTTTCAGTATAATTAGCAAACATATGAAATAATTTTTCTTAAGAATAATGTGGCTAATAAAAATTACAGTAGCTGCAGACAAATTAATTGAAACTAAAGGTAAAAAGCATATCATTATCCAAGATACTTTCAACTTTCAAGTTTCAAGTGTCAATGTCAAGTTTTTCATGAACTCTATTATTGGTTTGGAAACTATCAATAGTTTGTTTGGGTTGAGAAAATGACAAAAATAATTATTATTCATGGTAATATTGTAAATCTATAACTAAATCTAAGAAAGTATAAAAGTGATTTTCTCAAAGGAGGTTATCTCTAAGGGGTAAAGCTTGTGCAAGTTGTCTCATTCAATTTTATCAACCATTCAAAATGGTAAAGTTTGGATGAGCTTTACTATAAAGATTTTAGTGTGTCCTGTGTGAGATTGTGATTCTGACTGATTGATATGGTTATTTGTAAAGATCCAATAATTTTAATTTGTTTCTATAAGATCTGTCAATAATTTAGTAGGACCAAAGTAAAAAAAAATGAGTGCATTGATATTTGAATTTACCATTTAGATTGGTTTTAACTTATTCAAATAAAATTGATTTTTAATGTGAGAATTGCGTCATTTAAAAATATATTTTAAGTTAAATATTGTCCGATCTTAGGTTGTGTTATATGATACATGAATGATTGATTATAATCTTAGATGACGCGTTTAAGATATACAACTTAAGTTTTGTGTTATGATGTACAAATTATTGATTGCCGTTATTATTAGAGATATATAAAAAGTTAGTTAAATTGGTTATTTATTGATATTAGTTCCTAGTAAAAACATGTTTAAAATAGTCAAATCGTAATTATCTTTTCACTTATGATATTTTGATCGTTATTATTAAATAAGAGTTCGAAGTTTTCTCTTTATTCCTTTCATAGATGTCATTTTTCTTAATATGATATCGAAGTTTGATTGATATCCATCGTAAAAGGGATTTTTCCCTATATTTTCTCGACAAAATCTAATTTTCTCAATTTTCACTTCCAATCATTTTATTTTCCACTTTCTTTTGAACTTTTTTCTTTTCCCTTCATTCAATTACTAATGTATCATATCTCTACTACCACCACGAACTCGACGATGACCAAACCCTAATCCCTTTACTCTATTTGTCTCCCTTACCAATTTAGATCTCGATTTTGATTTCGATATATACTCTTCCGATATCGAATTCCACCCCTCCACCACCACCACTTTCGTTGTAAAAATTTCATCATGAATCTCTTTCAACAAATGGGTGCATTGACATTAGAATTTGACTTGGTCCTAACTTATTCATATAAAACTGACTTGTAATCGTCTCTACTTAAAAATACATGTTCAAGGTAAATATCGTCATGTTTCAACCAATCGACGATACAAATATCATTTTAAAACAGACCACTCGAAGTGTTTTTTCCATTCCTCCTACCACTACCGTAACTCTAATTTTCACCTATTGCGAATCGATAAACTAAATATAAGTCGTGTATAGTAAACTCCACTTATGTATTAGTTAATCTTTGAAGTTAGATAGATATGCATAACATAACCTAATGTGTTTAATGATTATAATTAGAACTATTTTACACCAAGGAATGATGATTAGAAGATAAAGTAGTGTTGAACAATGTTGTAAAAAGGGGCCTCTTAAATCTTAAGGATTCTTAATCTAATAGTATCAAACATATCTGCCAAGCCTTAATTGGCCATTAGAATAGAATATTCTTTAGTACAAAACCATTATTGGTTGGGCCAAACTTAGAATGATGTCCATGTTAGGAGTAAAAGCACACACCGCCCTCAAAAGAAGAACAAAAATAAATCTTGTGCTAAAGTAAAGAATTTATCTAACCATCCACTTCTTAAAGAATCCCTTGAAATTTTTTTGTGGACACACCACAAGATTTCATTTTGTCTGGCTGCTAAAATATATTAATTTGTTGTTCATATTTATTGTAGCATCAAATTCTTACTTTTCATCATTTCATACCTACCAGTGCTTGACACATAATAGAAAATGGGAATTTTTGATTTATGAATAGAGAAAAAACCTTCTTTTCTTGGTCATATAAGGAAAAAAAAAGCTCCACTTAACTCAAGTAATAAAAAGTGGTCTTTGTCAACTCTCACTGTAACAGCTACACATAGAATATTTCTTTGTTTCTTTGTTGACTATCTATAACTTTGTATTGAGCTGGTATGGTCCCTATGCATTGCATTTAAGTGGATTGAAGTTGACATGTATAGTAACAACATTATGTCATGCTTGGTAGCAATGACAATATCAACATTGCTTTTGTTTTAGAAAATTGATTGATAACTACAAGATTCTCAAATTTTATGACAAATGAAAAGGAATTTTTCATGATTAAAAATACTAATTTTTTGTGATTATTATGTTGATGTTTAGAAAAATATAAATAAAATCAATATATTAAAAATTAGCTCAAACATATGTTTTTTAAATACCAATTTTTTAAAATAATTTGTTACATATATTATACAATTGATACTTTTTAGTATATGTTTAGAATTTTATGACAATTCAATTATATAATTTAATTAGATGTCGACTCTTGCATTACATGGGACACAAGAGGATATTTTTATATTTGTGGTATCATATATTATAATATATGAATTATAATTAGTATATGAAGCTCTTGGAAAAATAAATTTAATATAGAATAATATCTTTGAATAAGAGATTTATGTATATTAATATTAAAATATTTTATTACTTTAAAATTATGTATTAATTCTAAAAATATATATGATGATGATATCTAAATGAATTTTATAAAAGAATGAATTTGTTATTTTTTTCTTGAATGAAATAATTTTTTTTTAAATTATTGATTTATAAATATCAATAATTTATTTATATTAATACATAAAACTAAATAAATGATGTTTTTGGAGATTATATCATATGAGATATCTCATTTAATCCGATTGAAAGAACTTGACGTGCTAAAATGAGTGATATAAAATTAGTAGAAGTAAATTAAATACGATAGCATATTAACATTAATACTCACTTCATAATAAGATATCACACTACAAAAAATGTGTTCTCCTGCGACATATATTAGCGGCGTGTTTTACACGTCACAGGTTGCGACGTGTTACACACGTCACAACAAACTTTTATAATAAAAAAATCAATCCAACGTTATAATCAGACTTGTCAGAGGGGTTTTTTTTTAAACAGTTGCGACGTGTGAGTCACGTCGCTACTACAAAGTAAAAAATAAAAAAATACAAACTTTAACATTGTAGCTGGAGGGAGATTTGAATTTTTATAAAATTTTGTAGCGACGTTAGCCCCACGTCGCAACCTTTTACTTGGGAAAATAACTCTGCCACTTGTACAGATGTGGCAGAGTATGTAATAATTGTTATGACCGTTTGAGTGTAGCGACGTGTAACCCACGTGGCAAAGTTGCGACGTGAGGTTAACGTCGCTGATGTGTTAATTAATACACGCATTTTTCTTCTTCCCCTTTACCATTTCATACGCATTTTCTTGTTCTTCTTCTCTGCAACTCTCCAAAATCTCCCATTTCCTACAAACCCAAATTTTCTCCTCTCCCAAAATCCCCAAACTTTCAATCTCATTCAATTGCATTACAAGGTATTCAAAGTATTTTATAATTTTGTGTTCATACTGTATTTTATGTTGTCAATATATAGTTTAATTTTTTTTTCATTTAATTTGAAGGAAGAAGAAGGTGAAGGAGGAGAAGAAGGTGAAGGAAGAAGAAGGAGGAGTAGATTGAAGAAGAGGTAAGTTTTTAAACATTTTTTTAGGTTATTTTTTTAATTAAGTTATTTTTTAATTAGGTTATTATAAAACGAAATTATAGATTAAATATTATGTTGGTGTTTAAATTTAATTAGGATATTAATTTAGGATGTAATATATTTTCCAATGTTGTTTAAATATTAATAGAAAAATGTTTAGATTTAATATGTTAGAAAAATGTTTAGAATAATATTGTATAAAAAAACTATTAGAAAAACTATTATATATGTATTTTAGAATTTTAAAAATTAATAGAAAAATGTTTAAATTTATTTTTAAAATCTGTTTTTTATCTTCTAAATAAAATATATGTATTTTATGATATTAATCTTAAAAACTGAATATTAATAAAAAAGAATATATGTTAAATAGAAAAAGAATATATGTTATGTTATTGTTTTTTTTTTTTGGAAGAAAATAATCTTTATTTATAATCCAAAAGGAAATGAGGTACAAGTGATCAAGTAAATGATCCAATATGCCAACAGACTACAGAAACTCAGCAAACGAGAATTAAGACTCAAGCATTAGCTTACTAACAAAATTCCTTAGTTTCTCCTTTGTCCAGCAACGATAAACAAGCGCATCAACAATCTTGTTTGTCGTCCCCGCTACAGTGCCACTATCCTCAAAAATTCTTTTGTTTCGCAGCAGCCAACATTCATGTACTGTCTCCGTAAAGGCACAAAGTAAAACCCGGGCCTTTGTCCCTTTCCTCCTACATTCACCAACGATCCAACATAGTTCCTTTTCCCATATATCAGGGCAGTGAGCAATTCCCAGCCACCTAAGGGTATCCTTCCAAACCTGCCTCATCTCAGGACATTGAAACAAAAGGTGATTTTGCGTCTCAACCTCATTGCAGAACCGGCATTGGTTATTCGTAAGCAACCCAAACCTACAAAGTCTCTCCTTTGTGGCCAGGCTATTATGGCATGCCATCCAAAGGGTGTGAATTGCACAAGGCCTAGCAAGGTTGTTTATCATGAGAGAGCACCAACTTACATTCAGAGATGACTCACATAAGGCGCGATATATTACCCTCGTTGTGAACTTATTCTGCATTAACATAGTATGCCATTCCTGGACATTGCTAACACAGTCTCGCACTCTCAAAACATTCTTCATTATCCATGAATCCGATTGCTTACTCATGATAGTCAAAATGTCAGCATTCTTTATATAGTAACTATGCACCCATCGAATCCATAAACTATCAGCTTTGCCTGACAGGTTCCACACATTCTTCAGAAGACAAGCTCTGTTCCAGTTGTGCAAAGCTAGGATATTTAAACCTCCATGTTTGCGTTGGCTGCATACTTTCTTCCAAGCTACTGGGGATTTGCGTGTGATTGTCTCAGTACCTGCCCAGAGAAAAGAACGACATATAGCTTCAATCTTTTGAATCACACTCTTGGGAATCGGAAGGCATTGGACCCAAAAGTTAGAGATGGAGAACAGCACACTCTTAATAAGTTGAGTCCTACCCGCAAAACTTAGGAGTTTGGAGCTCCAATGCTTGATCCTTGCAACTATCTTATCAACTAATAACAGGCAATTTTGCACAGACAGTTTTCTGCTAGTTAGAGGAAGGCCTAGGTATCTGAAAGGCAAAACTCCCTCTGCAAAGGATGTGGTTTGCAGAATCTCATTCTTAACATGCTCACTGACATTGCCAAAGAAAGTTTTACACTTGGACGGATTGACACGAAGGCCTGTGGATTTAGAGAACGTCCCAAAAGCTGCCATAACCTGTTTAACAGAATCACTATCACCTCTAGCAAAAATCAGAAGATCATCTGCAAAACTCAGGTTTATGATTTTCAACTTCTTGCATTTTGAATGATACTTGAATCTAGCATTCTCATCCAGTTTCTGCAGGATCCTGTTCAGGTATTCCATGACCAAAACAAACAGCAGTGGTGACAAGGGGTCACCTTGTCTCAGTCCCCTTTGAGCTTGTAAGTGGTCAGAAACTGCATTGTTTACTTTGTACTTGTAGGAGACAGTCTTCACCATGAGCATACACCAATGAATGAACCTATTAGGGAATCCCATCTCAGTCATAATATCTTCTAAAGCCTGCCAGTCAACACTATCATATGCCTTTTGTAAGTCCATTTGTATCATGCATTTAGGGGCTCCTCCATTGACACTATAGCCCCTCATCAATTCATACGCTAGCAGAATGTGATCTTTAATATGTTGGCCAGGAACAAAGGAAGCTTGATCAACATGAACAACATCCTTCAGGACTTTTCCAAGTCTAGTAGTCATGATTTTGGAGACAATCTTATATAGAACTGAGCAGCAAGAGATAGGTCTGAAGTCACGAACCATACAAGCTGTGGAACTCTTAGGAATAATAGTCACTAGGGTGCTATTAACTGCCCTATAAAGCCTACAGTTATCAAAGAAATCCCAAACTGCAGCCTGCACATCTTGCTTGATAATAGGCCAAGTAGCTTTAAAGAACTTCACACCATATCCATCAATACCTGGGGCAGTTAGGTCCTTGATGGTCTTCATGGCAGTATATAACTCTTTTTCACTAACCCTGGCAGTCAAAATATCACAATGGTCTCTGGTTAGTTGTTTGTCTCTCCTCATTGCATCAATGTCAATCTTTTCAAGGTTGTCTTCTTTAGTCCCAACAAGATCTCTGTAGAAATCCAGAACCTCTTTCTCCATGCCTTTTTGCTCTTGAACAACATTGCCATACTTATCCTTCAGGAAACCAATGCTAGTTCTATTGTATTTAGCTCTTAGGGTGGCATAAAAGTATGCATTATTATTATCCCCAAGTCTAATCCAGTTGATTTTTGCCCTCTGTCTCAGCATTGCCTCTTCAGTGTTGTTCAAGTGGATTAATTTCTTAGAGCAGCTTCTAACCATGTCAATCACCTGAGCATCCATTTTATTCAGAATCAGTCTCTGTTGTGCCTTTAGAAGCTCAGCCCTAGCAGTTTCAATCTGAGTCTTTATTCCAC
This sequence comes from Vicia villosa, assembly GCF_029867415.1. Classification (NCBI taxonomy): domain Eukaryota; kingdom Viridiplantae; phylum Streptophyta; class Magnoliopsida; order Fabales; family Fabaceae; genus Vicia; species Vicia villosa. The sequence goes on along the minus strand of NC_081180.1, from coordinate 33,420,316 downwards.
TCAGAGGCTTCATCAGAGTTTTGATGGTAGGCTGTAACCTAAGCAGCTTCTTCCACACCACATACATGGGTTTGCCTTCCAGCTCTTGCTTCCAGCTCCTATCAACTTCCTCCAGAAAATTATCTAGTGAAGCTACAACATTTGGGAACTTAAACTGGGTTATGACTTTGTGTCCCTGCTGTGTCTGATGCAGTTGTAACAAGCAGTGGTCAGATACACTAGGCTCTAAGATTTCCAACACAAAATCAATATATTTTTGGTGCCATTCCACATTCCCCAACAGTCTGTCAATGCGAGAGTATATAGTCCCGGTACTATGCTTATTGTTCCATGTATAGTGGTCACCTGTGCTCTCTTTCTCATATAAGCCAGTTCTGTCCATCATATTTGCCAGGTCAATGTATTCACTTTCTTTGACTTTGTTCCCTCCCAGCCTATCTGTTACAGATAACACATTATTGAAATCTCCCATCACTGACCAAGGCCCTGTGATGTTCTGATGGATTGTCTCTATCTCCTCCCATAACTTCCTTCGCAGGGTAAGAGTATTGTGAGCATACACTGCAGTGCACCAATGCAATAGATTGCCATTCAGAGTGTAAATCCCCACATGGATAAACTGGTCAGAGCTAGAAACCTTCTCTACTCTTATTCTACTACTATCCCAAATCAGCCATATTCTACCATTATAATGTTTGTCATAATTGTCTATAACATTCCATTGGTGATTGAGCTGATTCCAAATGGTAGAAGCCTTATTCAGTTTCACACGAGTCTCCAGTAAGATGCAAATAACAGGGTTCAGGTATTTGAGACGGGTTACAATCTCCCTACATTTCCCTGGTTTATTTAACCCTCTTACATTCCAAGAAATCATCATGGGACAGGTACAGGTTTCCCTCCCCCATCTTCCATATTTCCTTTCAGAGCCTCAAATCCATTTTGGCATGGCACTTCAATTATCTGCTCAGGGTCAGGTAGCACCATTTTACCCTTAGCTCTTTTGTTCTTTGTTACTTCAGTCCAAGATGAAGAAGATTGATCAATAGGATTGTTTGGGGTACATACCTCAGGTAGAGGGGCTTTTTCCTTCTCCTTGACTGGCTGCCATTGCTTCATAGTTGCCTTCTTTTCTCTATTGCATTGGTGACCTACCTTCTGGCACAGATCACAAAAGAGTGGCTTCCATTCGTATTCAACCTCTTGAATCAGCTTTTGCCCTTCATTGTCTCTAATAGTGATGCTTTCCTTCATTTGCTTGGTGATATCTACTTCAACCAGAATGCGTGCAAAGGAGATTCTCAGCTTGTTTGCAGTGCACTCGTCTGTAAACATAGGTTTACCCAAAGCACTACCTATCTTCCCTAAGCTGGAGGCACCCCATAAGTAAAGAGGGAGCTTGGGAAGCTTGACCCATATTGGGATTGTCCTCACCATGTCTCGTTTAAAATCGAATCCAGGATACCAGTCCTTCAACACCATAGGCATGTTGTGAATTGAATACGGGCCTCTCATAAGCACCAGCTCCTTATCCTTGCTATCATTGAACTTCATGAGGAAATAGCCATCATCGTGGTAGAATAGCTCCGGTAGCCTCACAAAATTCCAATAGCGCACCATGAATGTTTTCACTGCAGTCATGCTTAGGTCTTTTCCCAACACATACATGATGATAGTGTTGTCCCAGAATTGCAGTTCAGAGATGATATCCTCCGGTGCAATCTCCACCTCCAACTCACCATCCACATAGTTCGGCGCTTGATAAACTATTGGCAAACCATTCGCCGGGAGCCTGTTCCCACTAATGACATCCACCCATAGCTTCTTTTCATCCTTCTGTGGTTCCTGCGCACTTTGAGTCACTACCGGTGGGGGAATCAGATCTATTCCCTCCCCTTCCTGTTCACCCTCTGCGGTATCTTTCACAAGACCACTGGTGCCTTCTTCACAACTGTGTGGCTGAACCAACGGCGTTGACACCTTCGTCTTCGGACGTCCTCGCCCTTGACCCATCCTAATTCCGGTCAGGTATTAGTTCACGCACGGATTTCCTCCCACCGCCGTGGTCCCTAACCCTAGGGTTAGGAATTTAAACCAACAAACGGAGAGAAGAGCCCCGTCAAGGTATATCGGAGACTCGCCGGAAGAAGTTTCAGATCTGCCGGAAATCGCCAGAGCAAAAGCGCAAAACTTCAATTAAAAAAACGTAATCAATAATTATGTTATGTTATTGTTATTATATTAAAAATACATTTTTTTAATATTAAAATATATATTAAAAGTAGAATATATATTATATATGTATATTTAAAATAAAATAAAATATAATATGATTATATGTTATATTTATAAAATTGAAATATATATGTTATTGTTATTAAATTGAAAATACATTTTTTTAAATTAAAATATATATTAAAAGTATAATATATATTATATATGTATATTTAAAATAAAAAAATATAAGTAATCACGTGCATCATAAATAATGTTTAGATTTATTTTAAAATCTGTTTTTTATTTTCTAAATAAAATATATGTATTTTATGATATTAATCTTAAAAACTGAATATTACTAAAAAAGAATATATGTTAAATAGAAAAAGAATATATGTTATGTTATTGTTATTATATTAAAAATATGTTTTTTTTTAAAATTAAAATATATATTAAAAGTAGAATATATGTTATATGGTATATTTAAAATAAAATAAAATATAATATGATTATATGGTATATTTCTAAAATTGAAATATATGTTATTGTTATTAAATTGAAAATACATTTTTTTAAATTAAAATATATATTAAAAGTATAATATATATTATATATGTATATTTAAAATAAAAAAATATAACATGTGTAGTTAAAAATATAACATGTGTAGTTAAAAATATTTAATAGTAGTATTTTTAATATAACATGTGTAGTTAAAAATATAACATGTGTAGTTAAATATATTTAATAGTAGTATTTTTAATATAACATGTGTAGTTAAAAATATTAGTAGTATTTTTATTAAATAATATTTTCAATATGTGTAGTTTAAAATGTGTAGTTAATAAACTAGTAACTTTATGGTTAACATATATTCAATATAACATGTGTAGTATACGTCTAAGAATAATATTAAGTTGATTAATATTACTAACTCAAAATGACAATGATTGTATAAACATGTAGTATGGAATATTATCGGTATTATCGTAGTTGGATGTACGATAGAACATTTCCAGGAAGAATGAGACTTAAACCCAATTTTATAGTTGGAGTTGAAGGGTTTATCAGTTGGGCGTTTGCTCAGGAATTATGTCGAAGCGAAGGAGGAGTTAGGTGTCCCTGTCTTAAATGTGAATGTAGACCAATAATTAGTGACCCACAGGAAATAACATCTCATTTGCATAGAAGGGGTTTCATTGCAAATTATTGGGTTTGGACGTTTAACGGTGAAGAACTGCCTAGTAACATACCAGAGACTAGCAACTCTCATGCTTCAAGTAGTCGGCCGCCTATGGAATATGAGGAAAACTTTAATCTGATTGGTGACATGGTTGAGGATGCTTTTGGTGTGAACGTGACCTATGATGAACCTGAAGATTTTAGTGGGGAAGAGTTGTCGAATGAGGAAGCGCAGAAATTTTATCAATTGTTGAATGAGATAATACGCCGTTGTTTGATGGATCGTCTGACTCAAAGTTATCAATGTGTGTGAGATTGTTGGCCGCCAAGTCAAATTGGAATGTTCCTGATCAGTATTTATTTGTTAATGAATATATATTGATCTTAATGAATTTATTATCTGGAAAATAATCCTCAATTCATGCCAGCAGAGGGGGAGCCACTTAACGCGGATGTTGATCACTACATTTGGTGTGAGGTTATAAAAGAAAAAGGGCCTAATGGTTGCTTTTTTGGGGCTGGAAATTTGGCGTCCAGCTATAAACGTGGTGACCGCAATCTGTTTCAAAGAGTTCAGGATGGAGAGGGTGGATCGCGTCAACCAAATCTGACACAGGAACAAACTGAATTAATAAGGCAATTGGCGAGACGCAAAAATGAGGCCCAGATGGAGATGATGCGGAAGAAGCAATCTGATATGGAGGAGCAGCATGCGCGGCAGATAGAGGGCATTCTGAAGAAGCAAGCTGAGATGGAGGAGCAGATGAGACGATTTATGCAAGGAGGTGGAAATTACAGTAATGTTCCTCCTCAAGAGCCGGAGGATGACGGAGTGGGTGATGATTTTAATCCGGATAATTATTTTCCGGATGATGATGTCTCTTAAAAACATTTTGTATTTTATTTGTTTTTAATTTATATTTATGTAACTTATTTTACATTTTAATTAATTAAAATATTAGTTTTAAATTTTTAGTTTTATTTAATTAAATTTATTATATAAAGTTTATTATATGAATTTATTTTATTAAATTTTATTATATAAATTTTATTATATAAATTATATTTTATAGATTTTATTATATAAATTTTATTTTATAGATTTTATTATATAAATTTTATTATATATATTTTATTATATATAAATTTTATTATATAAATAAATAAATAAATTATATAAAACCAAATACATCCTGCGTATTAAATTTTAAAAAAAAAAAGCATTTAATGTAGCGAAGTGGAAACCACGTTGCTACATTGGTCAACAAACACACTTTTCAACACCTGCCACACCTGCTGTGTGTGCAGGGAGCTGTTTCCTATGTAATCCTATTGCGACGTTGGAGTCACGTCGTTACTTTCTCACGTGGTCTCCACGTCGCTACATAATTGCCACTTTAGCTCCTGCGACGTGTTGGCCCACGTCGCTATTTTTTTGTTGCCACGTGATGTTGCTTGTTGCGACGTGCTATCCACGTCGCTGCAGAGCATCTTTTTTGTAGTGTCATATCATCATTAATAAAAAATTTAAATTTATAAAATATATTATTATGCTTTAACATAAATAGTTTCTTTAAAAAAATTATTAGAGATGCTCTAAAAGCAAAAGATAGTTCATGTTAGTATTTAACGAATCAATTTAAAGATGAATATTTCATATTTTTACTTCTCGAAAATAGTCTAATATCTCTAAGAGTATATTATATAAAAGTAAGTTTATTAGTGAAAAATTATGTATTCACTCTAAGTTTGTTATAAAAGAATATTTAAGAGTGTTTGAGAGAGTATTTTATATAAGATTATTTAAGAGTTCTTTTATATAAGAATATTTAAGAGAAGACTAAATTTATTCTTAAATATTTAGCAATTTTTTTTTTGAGAGAGAGAAAGAGAGAGATTTTTTTTCTCTTTTTATTATATTAGTTTTTGTTTTAAAAACTTCTAGATTCTATTATACTCCACATGTTTTAAAACGTTCACTTGTATACTTAAAGGACTCACATGGATGATGTTAAAATAATGCACAAACAAATGAGAATTCAAAATGGCAACATACACAAAATACACCATTGGGTCATGATTCAAATAATTTAAGGAATTTTGTTTATTGACCTCCTTACTTTTTTGGCCACCCTCGTTGAAATTTCTTAAATGTCTCTTTATTTTGGAAATGTATCTCCGAAATTAAAAAAAAAAAGTGATTTTGGAGATGCACGTTTTGCTGTTTAAACAAAACAGCCTCCCCCCATTTTCATTTACCCTAAATCTTTCAAACACCCCAAATTTCTTCCCAAACATTTGCATAAACACCAAAGGCAACTTCAAAGACCATCAAAGGCTACTCCAAAGGCTCATACAACACTTCTAAAGCACCTCCAACAACACCTCAAATTTGTAAGTTTTCCAAACTTTCAATTTAGGATTGAAATTGATATTAGGGGTGTTATAAATTAGTATAATGTAGTACATTTAGGTTATTATATGTCACTGGATATATTTAGATAGGAAAAATAGAATTTTCATGCACTTAGGACAAGGTTTTGAAGTTCTGCAAAAATGATGTCGTCGGGGGGTTTCAGAAGTGCATTTCCGAAAACACCTCTCTCATCAGTTTCGGAAATGTACTTCCGAAATATACCCAGAAATGTTTTTTTTTCTTGATTGTTTCGCATTCTTATGGAATTCAATTTTTTCAGGAAAATGGCAGGCAACCCCGCACGACTCAGACAGGGCAGAGAGACCAGACAGCGTCGGCTAGACGCGGACGGGCGTCACAGTTGGCAGCGACACATGGACGGGGTAGAGTACGAGTACCCGTCCAGATGGATGAGGCTGGTTCCTCATCTAGATCGAGGAGTTGGCTGGCTCGGGTGTCTTCTTCCCGGCAGGAGGAGGTACGAGAGGAGGAGGAGGAGGTGAGATACCAGGAGGATGAGGAGATACCTGATGCTGACCCTCCGCACGAGGAGGAGGATGGATTCCCGGGGGTCCTAGGGACACTTCGGTACTGATTTCCTACCACGAGCACGTCGCTCGACGTGTCTGGGAGGAAGAGGTATTTTTTTAATTTAACCGACTTTATTATTTCTCTGTTTTTTATTTAGCTTTTTATTTCACATTTTCTTCACGGTCTAATTAACAATCTTTTTGTTTTTGTTTTTGTTGTAACAGGAAAGGGCAACGCTAAAAATGGTGAACCACACGCGGAAGATTTTTGATCTGTTTAAACCAGAGACGTAGTGGTTTAATGATGTGGTGACTGCTTCCAGGCTCGGTGGGTTGTGCATGACCGGGTATACCACTATCAGCCACGGCAAGCAGAGGGCTTTCGTGGAGCGGTGGCATAGGGAGATGTCTTCTTTCCACTTACTGGTTGGGGAGTTGACGATCACCTTGCACGATGTTCACTGTCTCCTCCACCTGTCGATCAAAGGGAGACTACTGCACCATTCCCGGATACAAAGAGTTGAGGCGATCGAGTGGATGGTCGACTATCTAGTTATGGACCCACACATGGCTGATTTTGAGTGCCGGACGACGAATGAGGCCCATACCCGGTTCTCCAGCTTGAGAGAGCTGTATGAGAACCACTTGGTGGCGGCAGCCGAGTCCGAGCAGGAGGGGATGAGCTTTTTATGGAGTATCACCGTGCATGCCCTCTCCGTTGCTGGTTCATTTTTTTGGTAGGCACTGCACTCTTTGTGGACAAGAGTGCAACCTACGTGGACGTGACTTATCTCCGCTACTTCATGGACCTGACTACCATTCACCAGTGGAACTGGGGGTCAGCTATTCTGGAGGACCAGGCAGTTGACTGGATCTGCCACACTCCTGAAGATACGTTTCTTTTTAATTATTTCACATTTATTTATGGTTTGTATTTATTTTTAACATGTTATCGTATTTGTGTTTTAGGGCTGGATCATCTCCTACTTCTCCCGCATCCACGGCCTCGCCACTAATCCTGCGTACAATGACGCAATGCCCAGGGCCGCCCGATATGTTCTCCAAAGGGGAACAACGCAGTGGGACCATATAGCGGGTACCTCGACCGCACAGCTCACGATGACATTCGTTGGACGCCATTCAGTGACTACACTATTGTTGTCCCATTTGACCGCAACACGTTATACTCTGGCTGGTTGGCATGCGGGGCCAACACCATGGTGAGGTATCTGCCGGAGCGGTGCATGCGGCAGTTTGGACGTGTGCAGATGATACCGAGGTCACCATTTGAGGCTGGTCCCGACACAGTTACCCGAGTGGAGCTCACTGCCATATTTGAGAACTGGGCGCATCATTTGGTCCCAGAGGAGTATCGGCGTATGCAGGCCACCTAGGAGTGGCATTGTGTAGAGGGGCACGTGACATGGTTCTATCGGGTGTCACATCCTCTGATGACACCCGACGCTCCTGGAGCTCTAGGCCAGCATATGGGGAGATCTTGGAGAACCAGCAAGCCGAGGATGACCATGCCACTGATCTCCTGCCGTTATGCCAGCGGATAGAGATGCTTGGGCGGGACGCATTGGACCGAGGTCCAGAGGCGGATGTAGTCGTGGAGAGGATGGTCGGTGACGCAGGCGGCGCGGCGACATATACTAGGCAGAGGAGGTCTCAGGGCGTTAGGGTTAGGCATACCTAGTAGGGGGTTCCGGTTTATTTTTCTTTGACTTTATTGTATTCGGCTTGTATTTATTGACATTTACGTACACTTTGGTACACTATTAGTTGTATATATAATATTAGTATTTTATGCTAATATGTCGCTTATTTTATTCGGGTTATATTTTATTTATATCAAGCACTATTTAATGCAAGCGTTGTCGTTTAATTAAAAATACGGGACTAAACGTTGTTTAGAAAAACAAAAAAAAATTCTGCATATTTCGAAGATGTATCTCCGAAATCACCCAAAAATGTGAAAAATGTGTTTTCGGAAATGCATCTCCGAAAACACCCTCCATTTGATGTTTTCGGAGATGCATTTCTGAATTCTGGAAAAATCTGAAGAAAAAAAATTACTTCAGAAATACATTTCTGAAATAGGGGTATTTTTGGGTTTTTACTAGAGGTTCTCCCCATAAGGGGATCTATAAAAAAATTCCTAATTTAAATTTCTAGAACTAAGGGAAAACCGCGATTCAAGAACTCAAATAAATGAACTATACCCAATACTAATTATGCTGTCAGTTTTTAAAACATTGTTTTGGAGAAATGCTCCAACAAATTTTTTGTGCTTTCAAACAACCTTATAAGTTATGTAAAAGTTTGGAACCCATCCTAAGCTCACAAGTTTAACCACACCATTTAAGACTACAAGGAATGATACTCAAACTTGTTTACTTTTCCTGAACATGTGATATCACAACTTTTTTTCTAAGATTCATTGGGGCTTGACATATTCCAATAAAATAAGTCTCATTAAGTTGTCCCATTTATTTGTCCAGGGCTGTCTTTGAGGGCGTGCAAGGCGGGCTACTGCACAGGGCCTCAATTTTTTTCCGATTAAAGCCTAACTAAATAGGGCCTCATAAATCTTTGTCACTGTTAAAATGGGGGTAAATAGGCCCTCTAATTATTTTGTCATGGTTGAAATATGACTAATCTACACAGGATCTCTAAAAAATTGAGACGGCCTTGTATTTGTCTATCAGTATAATTAAGACCGAGTGCTGAATCTTAAGATCGACGAGGCTGCCTAATATATTACTATCGAAGAAAGATCTTTCTTTCTAAAACAATTGAGGCCACTTGATCCATCAACTATTCAACTTTCTCTCCAGTGCATGAAAGGATAGCTATCTTGCAAACTTATAGAAAACATGCTCACTTCATTAGATTTTCATATCTACAATGGTAGATGTTATATGATGATGTGCAGGGGTGGTCCTAAGCATGGGCTCGCGGAGCGGAAGCCCAGGGCCTCATAATTTTAGGGGCACCAAAAAAAATATTAACCTTATATATATTGAAAGAAAAGTTTCTAATATAAAATACCTGCTAGAATTTTTTTTTTTAAACTACTGACTAACAAAATTATAGGGGCACTACAAAGTCAAAATTAATAAAAGAATGTAATTTCCTATAAATAAAATATAGAGTAGAATAAAATCAATTAATTCCCCTAAAATATAATTAATTAATATTATATCTATAATTTTAGCAAATAATGATATACAAAATATTTTATATTATTGATAATGTTATTTGGTAGGTTAATTATCTTCTAACCTTGCCAATTTTGGATTCAAGCTGTATTAATAAATTTTGAAAAGCTTTTATTAATTTTTTTATGGCAATTAAGTGAGATAAATAGTATATGCAACATATTAATTGAAATTGCTAACATATTTATACTGTATTTTACTATATTTTTTGGAGTGTTACAACGTATTTATACTGTATTTTCACATTCGACAAAACGGAAAATTCTTAGAGATAATGTGAAAGGTTTAACTATTAAACCATTGTCACAAACACGTTGGGAAAGTCATATGAATATTGTATATGCAATTAAATCTCAAACTTCAGATGTAAGAGATGTACTACTTCAACTAGCTGAACAAGATAATGATCCCAAAATTAAGAGTGAAGCTGAATCTTGATCAAGTATTTGAAAAAATATAGAGAATCTGGATTTGTAAATGCTAAGGCTAGTGCTAAAAAGATTGAGAATGAAATGGAGATTGAATGTGTTATTATTCAAAAATGTAAAATTCGTAGAAAACAACACTATGATGAAAATTCATCTCAACCCACACAACTAAATCTTGAGTCTGGTGAAGAGTCTTTCCAAAATCACTATTTCTTTTATATTGTAAATCAAACAATTGGCTCACTTGATAGAAGATTTGAGCAGTATAGAACATATGATCAGTATCTAATAGGGACTTGAAAGCATGTTGTAAACATCTTGAAACTTGTTTAAAACATGACGATTCTCTTGATCTTGATGGTTAAATTTTTTTTTTTTGAAGAATTGAAAGTTATTAGAGAAGTGTTAACAGTTGAATCAAAATCAAGCTATATGATATTGAGTTCTTTAAATACTTTTAATTGTTTTTCTAATGCACACATAACTTATAAAATAATATTGATTATTCCTATCAGTGTTGCATCTGTTGAAAGAAGTTTTTCTAAAATAAAATTATTAAAATCTTATTTGATATCTACAGTCACAAGATAGATTAAATAGTCATGCGTTGATTTCAGTTAAAAATAATTTTTTGAAGAACCTTGATTGAGATTAAATTATTAATGATTTTACAACAAAAAATGCTAAGAGAATGATATTTAAATGATTTTAAAGATTTGATCAATTTTTTTATAGGAAAAAAAAAACGGATCAAGAAGAAGAAGAAGTCTATTTATAGTGATTTTATGTTTTGATGTACTATAAACATTGATTCAAAGATCCACACTTGTATTCTTTTTGCACAATGTAAAATGAAAATGTATTTTTATCCAATTATTTCTATTATCCAGTTAAAAAAAAATTTGGAACACCACTCTTTTGATTTGTCAAGGACACCCAAATTCAAAGAACCAGCCCTAATAATGTGTCACGAATATTTGACACTATCCGACACTAGTATGATAGACATTTTGAAGTATTTTCATATAATAAAGTTAATGTTCATTACACAACTAGCTCTTGCGTATCTTTTGCCTTTAACAATGGCTGAGGACTCTAGAAAAGCAATTTCAAATGGTTCTTTGAACTCTAAAGTTGCAGAGAAGCCTCAGATTGAGCCCATAATGTTACCCATTGAGGAATTTTGTGGCCAAGACATTTGGAACAATTCTGCAATGGGAAGTTTCCAAGTGGTGTCATGGCCCATGGGTATGATATTGAAGTTTCCCTTTCTTTATATTTATTTTCTAAATATATTTTACCACATTTGATACCTATTCACAACTTGCATTAAAGTTGATGTGCAACTAGATTATTGTTTGATGTGTTTCTGGAGGTGTAATATCAGCAAGTTAACCAAACAATTATCATCAAAATTCAAAAATCAAATCATGTGGTTCTATTAAAAAATCATTATAGAATCTATTATAGAACTTAAGTTCTATTAAGTTCTATTTTTTTTTAGTGAATCTATATTATAATTTAAATGATAAATCTATTAAGTTCTATTAAGTTCATATAAATGATTGTTAATGATATTAAGTTCAAAATCTATATTATAATTTAAATGATAAATCTATACCATGAAACTTCAAATTTATGGATGATGAAGTAGAACACTTCATTTGTTATCAATGATTGTAGATATTTGCCTTCATTATCTTTCAATCTGTTTTTAGTTACCTCCTTTGCATTGTCCATTGTTTGGTAAATTAATGTATTCCATTGCTGTATTATTAGTGTACATTTTGTATTTTATTTTTTCATCTGGGCTTACATGCCGTAAGCCTATTTATCTCTTTTTTATTTTCGGTCTTATTTAAGATGGACCATGGACATTTATAAATCGTCTATTTCTTATTACACCTTTACTCTTTTTCTAAGGTCCTGTGTGAAACTTATAAAATATCCTCTATTTTTAGAAAGATATCAAATCTACATTTTAAGATTTTTTCTTTACCCACCTCCCTATGGGGGTCACCCCCAGCGAAAACCCCATTTTACCCTGCTTCGGAAATACATTTCCGAAATATTTTTTTTTCTAAATTTTTCCAGACTTCGGAAGTGCATTTCCGAAAAAATCCCAAAAATTGGGATTTTGACTAATTCGGAGATGCATCTCCGAAACAACAAAAAATCTAAAAAAATCCCAAAAATTAATTTTTAGGATATTAATTAATTCACATATCATAAATTTGATATAATTTATGAGTAATGAATAATAATAATAATTATATATTTTGATATAATTTATGAGTTATGAATAATAGCTATTATATATTTCTATCCTGATTCATATTTTAAAATTTAAAATAATTTTAATTAAAAATATTAAAATAATTTCACTTACAAAATAGGTTATAATTATTTATTTATATATTTATAATAATTGTTATATATTTATAAAAAAATGAGTGTTTTAATTTATATATTTATATAATAATTATAATAATTATTATATATTTATAAAAATTATTATATATTTATATATTTATATAAAAATTATTATATATTAATTATAAATATATTTATATATTTATATAATAATTATAAAAATTAAAAAAATGAGTGTTTTAATTTATAATAATTATTATATATTTATATATTTATATATTAATTATTATATATTTATATATTTATATATTAATTATTTTATATTTATATATTATATATTTATATAAGTTAAAAATTATTTTTAACTTTGAAATTGTTTAGGAAATTTTGATTCACCTTGATTTTATTGATTAACCCTCATTTTTTTGATTCACCTTGATTTTATACCTATTAATTGTATTGATTCACCTTGATTTTAATTTTTTAATAATTATTGAATTCTTTCGGAAGTGTATATCCGAAACATTCCAAGACCAATTTGGTCTTGGAATATTTCGGATATGCATCTCCGAAGACACCCCCCTCCCAAAAAAATGGTGTTTTCGGAAATGCATCTCCGAAAACCCAAAAAAGGGGTGCTTTCGGAAATGCATCTCCGAAAACACTTTTTTTTTGAGTTTTCGGAAGTGCATTTTCGAAATAAGACAAATTTTGAAAAAAAAAAGCGTTTCGGAAATGCATTTCCGAAGTGAGGGTATTTTGGGTTTTTCACCGGAGATGATCTAGAAAAGAGGGAGGTAGGGAAAGAAATTTCCCATTTTAATTATAGGATAAGTCGGGGATATATCTTTGAATAAATTTTCTTTTTTAAATTTAAAAAACTATTTTGGAGATGTATCTCCGAATTAGATGAACATATTTAAAATTCGCGCCAGACTCTCCCTCTTTTCATTCTTCATTTTTCAGAAACTCAAAAATTTCTCTCTACTTCACTCAATCAATTTTCAGTTCCCACTCAAGGTCAAATTTGGAAACAACAATTACTTGTATCTTGTCATTCCCAACTTCTTCTAAGTACTGCATTCAACATCAGATCACTTTACAGCCTCATCAACACATTTTTGAGTAAGTTTCTCATTTAGCTTATTTTGATTTTTGATTAATGTATTAGCTCAAATATGCTAGTTTTAATGCATTAAATAGCATTAGCATTTGAAATAGATTACGTGTAGACTCTATTTATATGATTTGGATGAGTTTGGATGATACTTAGATGGCTAGGGCAGTTGTAGAAAATTTTTGGTCTTTGATGCTGAACTAAGCTTTTTTTTTTGTTGAGATGTATCTCCAATGTGTTCTATTTCAGGTTTTCGGAGATACATCTCCGAACTCTTTCCTTCCTCATATACTAATCTCGTTTGTTATGTTTTTTTCAAGGGCTATGGTTGAAAACAACGAAAGGTTGAGAATCAGGCGACCCACCCAAACCTCATCTGCTCGTCACGAGAGGGCTCGTCAGCATGAGCAGGCTAAAGTCACCCCCTTTTGCCTCACGATAGGGAGACGTCAACCTCTAGGAGTCGACTATCACGGGGTCGGGATCCAAGAGTTATGCGCATCATGATGAGGATGCCCCAGTTGCACTGCAAGTCCCAGTTGCTGAGGATGCCCCAGTTGCAGACCCTTTTTCAAGAGGTTCCATAAACACTTCTTTACTAATATATTTTTGAATGCATGTGGCTCCGCATGTCTGGGACAAAGACGTATATTTTTGAACAATGTTATTTTTTATTTTGTAATAAAATTCAACTTAACTGAGACTATTATATTTTATTTTTAACAAAAACGTGAATGTCTAAAATATGTGAATCATGCAAGAAAGATTCACAATATTTATCATCCTGAGAAATAGTGGTTCCAAAATGCACTCTAGAACTCCGAGTTTGCAGGTCTTTGTGCTTTCAGGTACACCACCACCAGCCATGACATATAGGTTGTATTTGTTGAGAGATGACACAGTGAAACATCATCTTTCCACCTCCCCATTGGTGACATGTCTATTAATTACATTAGATGATGTAACTTGCCTCCTACACCTTCTCATCAGAGTAAGGTTGCTTAATCATTCTAAGATCAACAGGGTCGATGGAGTGGATATGATGGTGACAAATTTGGCAATTGACCCTGCAGAAGCATTTGAGCAATGTAGAAGCACCAGGGGGGGTGCACATGCCAAGTTTGTTTGGTTGGAGGATTTGTATGCCAACAACTTGGAGATAGTCGAACACCGGAACACCGAGGATCTTTGGTTGGCACATCCATGTTTGCGGACAAAAGAGCAACCTATGTGAATGTGGCTTACCTCAAATATTTTATTGATTGGAGTCTATTCATGAGTGGAATTGGGTGTCGCATGCTTGGTTTACATGTACTCCAATCTGAGTGAAATTTTTAAAATTAAAATCGTTGTTTTTTATATTTCTAAAAAAACTAGATCGTTTCGATTTTTTGTTAGAATCTTGGATATTCTATTGTTTTGGGTTTTTAGAGATTTTTCTTATTGTCAATAAAAAATCATAGGTAACTTATTTCCTATAAAAAATTTGCAATAATTTTCAGCAAATTTCATATGTATAAAAATAAACAATTAAAATATTTCCTCGAATCGGATTTTAAAAAAATCCGATGTCATCCTTACATGTATATATTGAAAATTTTGAAAAAAGCGGTAAAAATAAAAAATTAGATATTGATCTTTTAAAATTGCATAAAATGTATGCATTTAATAATCGACAGAAAAATCTATATGTGGTGTATTTCTGGTAGAATTTTGCTCCAAACCGCAGCGAATTTTGCACGTAAAAAATCAAACAATTAAAAAATAAATGCTTTGAACCAAATGTTTAAAAGATTCAATAACACTCTTACACACACATATATATTTACAATATATATATATATATATATATATATATATATATATATATATATATATATATATATATATATATATATTGAAAAATATGATACAAAATTAAAAGTTTGGCACGGATCATTTAAAAATTCAATAAAAATACATAAAATGGCATACATTAAAAAAATGTAAGAATTTGAAGAAATAAATTATAAGAGGAGTATTATTGACATTATGAAAGTAGGTAGAGTGTAAAATTTAAATTGTGGGATGCAAGATAGTAATCTTCAGAAGTTGGTGCGTACAGATATGTTTTCAGGGTTGGTTTTCGAAGAATGGATTTTTAATAAGCCCAATAATAGGTCATTCCTAATAAAATAACAATGTAATGTCATTCCTAAGTCAACATTTTTAGTCCTTTTCTATTTTGTCAATTTTAAAACCATTCCCATCTTAAAATAATTTGCATTTAGTATTAATTATTGTAAATAACTTACAATAGCTTTCATTCCCCTCTCATGGTATGCGCCACCCCCAAAGTAATTTTGGGGAAATAAAAATTTGATTAAAATTCATAAATGACCAATTAACAACTGAAGTTAAATTTAGTGTTGGAGATGAATACAAATTTAGAATGAATGACTTAGGTTAGGTTGGGTAAAGCTGGGTTTTGTCTCTTTTAGGAGACATCTCTACAAGACACCAAATGCATTACAGCAAAGGGTGCATTGTGACATCGTTGAATTGAGATTGAGGGGGAAATCAATGCTTCAATCTGTTAGGGACTAGTGAGAATAATGGTTATAGTAAATGTAATTCTAATTTTACCTCTTGTTTCATTCACTTCCTCCCTTATTGCTAAAGAAAATTGTGCATTGGGTGGAGGCTGCAAAGATGAAAAGCATATTGGAGAAAAAAGAGATAATAACCTAAGAATTGTCAAAGCTACTTGTTTTATAAATATATTCTGTTTTTTTTTTCTTCACAAATTTTAGTTTCTCTATTTTAAAATATTTTTTATTTAAGTCTTATTTTTTTATGATGGTAAGAGTAAAAGCTATTGAAGTTAGGTAACATTAGGGTGGCAAAATAGGTTGTGACCCGCCGGCCGGTCTACACATGCGTTTTAAAATAGCGGATTGGGTTGGGTTTTTTGGCTCGCCGCTCACCAAAACCCACTTTGCTAAAACCCCCGCTGCTCACCAATGCTTGCGCCCGGCAAAAAAGTCGCCCCTGACAAAACACGCCCCACCTATTCGTTCAGCCTGTCCCACCATAAGTCAACTCTTTTTAGTTAATTTTAGTAATTTTAATTGTTGATGATTTTATTTTACACATTTATTTGTGAATATATGCAACATTTTTTTAAATAAAATTAGTTTAAGAGATGCTTTATAAATAATTATATTAAAAAATAAGTGAAAATTTTAATTGAAAGATAAAAAGTATATTAATTAATTAATTAAAAAATAAAAATAAAAACATAAAAAAATAGGCGGGCAAGCACGCCGCCCGCCACCTTGGCGGAGCAAGCTTGATTTTTATGCCCATATCCACTTGACAGGCTTGCCCGCCCCGCTCTCTTTTTGGCAGACTTAAGGCGGGACGGACGACCCGTTTTGCCACTCCTAGATAACATAATTGAAATTTTAATAGTTGTTTTATATGTCAATAATAATATAAATTGAAATTACATTATTAAAAGAAATAAAATTTATACAGGAATAGCAGGCAAACGGGCAACAAACTGCGTCGTTATTATTTTTGGATAACAAAATCAATCCTCTTAAAAATTATATTATTGTTCTAGGAGACAGAACATTGTTATGCATGAGCGTAGTGCTTCTGGTGTTAGAAACCAAAAATGCAAAAGTAAATGATATGAAAACATGTTGATTTTCGAAACACGCTTTCACATGCTTGACCACTTTACTTGAAGCGGCATTAAGAGTTGCCCATCCTACTATAAAATATTCAGTCGTTAGTCCTACAAGTGGGAAAACCCTAGTCAAGTCTACACATGCATGTTTCTATCCTACCCACAAATACACCAGAACATATACTGGCCTAAGTGTCGATCTCCCATCTTGTGGGCCAGTCAAGAAATTCAAATGTGCCTTTTTCTTCGCAGATACTCTTACATGCCAAAATACATCAAATAAGACATTCCTAACAAAGTTGTATTGATATTTGAATCATGGAAGCTCCTTACAATAAATGGTGTGTTTCCTAAATGTATCTAAGCACGCTTTGCAGCAAATAAGGCAAACCTCGCCAACTAGAAATAAAAGTAATCATAAGTTTGTATTTAAGGATGGTACGATATTCTAGCGGAGACATATGTTGACCTAGGCCATCAATAGAGGTAGAAAGGATAACATCATGATCATGTGCTACTTACAAACAACTAAAAGCTGTTTTTTTATCTTGTGATCATGTCAAACTTTACATCCATGTCATGAACACTTTTACTGAAAAGGGAACTTGCCAAAACATGTTATGCTTAGGAAGGACGATGTCCTTGCTAGTAAAACTGCTAAGGTCAAAATCTGGAATTGCAACACTAAGATCATTCAAAGCTCTGTCGAAATCACGGTTCATACCATATATCACATTATCTCTCAATATATGATCGTGTAACACCTAAGATCGAGACTTAGAATCCACAAACGTGTATGAGAAAACTTATACTTCTGAGTATGAACCCCATCATCCAAATCTAATAGATAAAGAAGCCATCTCCTTTAAAGGTCTCCGAAGAAAGGAACTCCACCAACCACGATGTCTTCAACCGTCTTTTGAAACTCTTTATCAAATCAAATAACTACTTTCTCTATATGATTAGGTTGGCACGTTCTAAGGGGAAAAAGATTTTGCCGAAACCCATACAAGATCAAAGTCGCAGAAATTCACTCTAAGGATCCCTTAGTTATGACAGAAGATCGACAATCCTGGCCGCGCTCTTCGTGGACAACCCTTCGATAAATCCTTCATATAGACTAATAGCCTTCCAAGCAACTTCATCCCAAACAACGGTCTCCAAATGTATGGAGGAAACAACCCCGCGCAAAGTTAACTACCATCACACGAAGGCCAAAAGATCTTATACCTAATCCTGGACCGATCTCCTGAATGATGTTAAGGGCTTTATCCCCTTCATTTGAACCTCCTATAACATTCCCATCATCAAGATACCAAGCATGAATAAGCTTACAATTATTGCTAATTTGATGAATAACTAGGTGTGACACAAGTGAAAAAAGGAGCGGCCCTAATGGGTCACCTTGTTGCACTATAGTGGTTGACATAATATGCCCATCTCCAGGGTGTAACCTTGCTTTCTAACCATATAGAAACTCAACCCACAAGGAAATAGATGGGCATTTCACCTTCACATCTTGTAGCATGGTGATTGATCTACTAGGTTGAGTGCATTCAAGATATCTACCGTGAGCATAGTCAAAAAGCCATCTTCATGTTGCTTCCTTAACACCCTATTGGCACTGTGCAAAATTGCGTTAACACCACCCGATACCCCGACCCCAAACTTAAATTCATTGAGATATCGTGCCACATCTTTATCGTCCACTAGCATTGCAACCTTGGATACCATCCGCATCAAAATAGAACCCACATCAATTAGTCGTATCCCACCATCAGACTTTAATAACGACGTTAAGGGTGCGGTAGCAATAAATTCTGCCAAACTCATTGGGCATCTCCCTCCTAGTCATAGGTTAACAAATAGAGTGATTGCACCTAAGAGATCTCTAGACACAACAAAGCCTTCTCCACATAGTGTGTCTAATAAATATTGTGCTCACAAGCCATCTCTTCCACATGAAGTCGCTTTGGAAAATAAGTTAATGCACCTGAATATAGTATCAACTTTAGCCACTAGAAGAGCTTCAAAGAACAAGGTGATCGGTATGGAGGGAGGTGGTTTGTATGGGTGTTTAGCCTCTAAAGCCTTCAGAGTATGTGCATTGTAGGGGGTTACACCAGATGACCCCTACACTTTTACAGCCGTTGTGAAGTGGCCATCTGCAACCCTACGAAGGTGTTGCATGGCGTTATAGCTCACAATTGCATCTTTCTCCACAATAGGCAATTCCTTATGACTCAACTTATCTCACTCAAAATTACCCAACTTATCTTCATCCCTCCAAGTAGTTAAACACTTTAAAATGTGATATTGTTGCAAAGCCTTCTGATACCCATACATGTGATCCCGCATATTCTGAGGCTTTACCACTTGTAAAGTGCAACGAGGAAGAAATAATAACCGAACCCAAGCACCTACAGATCCCTGACTCAGCTATAACCTTAAGGAGCACATCTTTCAACGCTTGAGAGAAAGCAAGACAACACTTAAGTGGTATGCTCTTTATAGTGAATATATGTGTTGTAAAGACTCTATCTAACAACCTTGACATGGATAGCGTGAACTAGACTATCGGGATGACGACATGCCCGGCTCATGGCATGAATGCTCATACACCTTCCACATATCTATCCATTGTCCAACTCCCCTTAAGAACTCATTGTATATCATAAACAAAATCGGATCACTCTCAATAACTTCCCGAATTATGTTTTTGTGTCGTCACTGCATAAGTGTTAAGATGAGGCACCATAAGTAAAATTATGCCTATCCCCTACTCAATACCAAAAAAAAAAAAAAATTAAACTAAATCATAATAAAATTTAAAATAATTTATTTTAAAAAAATACATAAACTTATTAATTGTAAACTTTTAAATAAAATTAATTAATTATATTTTTTAAACTTTTTAATATGATAATTGCAAGCAGGTGCCATGTGTAGAGCTTTGAGAGCTCGAACTGATCTTTCTTATCGAACATATTCATTCTTAGCATTCTTTTTTGCTGAGAGATGGCTGACATTCCAATCAAGAATTGAGTACGAAAAATAAGCAAGAAAAAGATACATCCAATCAGGACCGACCTAAGCCAAGGCGAGTGAGGCAAGAGCGTTAGGTCTCATTTTTTTGGACCGCCTCAAATGCTAAAAATTTATGCCTTAAATTGTATATAATTAACGTGAGTTCCAAAATTAATTAATATAAATTTTATTGGACTTGCGAAGAAGATGTCCACTAGAATTTTGTCCTAGTGTTCAAATCTTACTCCCTCAATTTTTCTATTTTAAATTCAACAACCACCAGCATTGACTACATACATCCAAATTTATATTTTCAATCCAATAAAAATAACACTGATTAATTTAAGGTTTTTTAATAATATAATATTTATATTAAATAAATAATAATTATTACATCTTTTAATTAATACAATTATTATGTAGAGGAAGACTTAAGTGAAAAGATAACCTTTTAAGAAATGAGTTAAGGTAGATTGATTCAATTGATAAGAAATGAACTCATATATTGAAAAGTCTGGATTCAATTCAAGAATCACTTTAATGGATGATCAATAAATATTTTTATAAACGTTTCTGAATCTTGAGATCTATCTTGACCTTGATGCTTTTCTGGAGTCAAACTCAGCAAAAAAAAATTTGTTAACCCAAAAACACTTAATGAAATGAGAAACCATTAAATTGAATTTAAAAATATAACAAAAATTAATAAAAAAAGAGACCAAAGTTGCAAACTTGCAATTAGCAAAAATAAATAAATAAATCTTTCACCATAAAAAAATCGGTGATCTCTTCCTTTTCCTGATCTGTTTTTCTTTAAAATTTCCATTCTTACTTAAATTACAACTTTGAAATATATGAAATATTTTTTCAATACTTCCTTTTCCTTCTTTGTTTTTCTCTAAAAATTTCATTTTTCTTTAAACTTTCAAACAAAACTTCAGCAGGTGTTATGTATATGCTACTGCTTTGTTATCCTCGTGTTTTTCTCACTTATTTGTCAGTATGCTGTCCAAAAAACATTCAAACCTAATTCACATGCAATTTGTACCAATCATTTTGGACTTTAATTATATTGCTAAATTAGGCCATCAACCTTGTGCTTATGTTGGCACGATGGTGTCATGAATATTGACAGATTGTGAACTGATGGGTGATCTTTTATTCTTTTTAAGTAAACAAATATATTTCCCTTTTCATTCCTTTGGCACAACACATCGTTGACATTAATCCCTTATAAAAAACATACTAGATTTTTTTTTTAAGTATGGGCTTAGTGACCGATCTCACATTTTCAAGAAGAGAAATTCTTATGCATTTGTAATTTGAAAGTTTTTTTTTTGAAAGATAGGTGGAGTATTTTCAACTACGATTTTTGTTAATTTTTTAATGTGTTAGATTTTATGTTCTCTTTTCCTTTTTATTTTTCATTAAAAAAAATTAACATACGAAAAACAAAACAAAATGTGATAATTGATTTTAAATATAAATTTTACATAAAATGTCATTACAATGAACCACCAAACAAACTGTAACTATTGTATGAGTCTTCTAACTCAAGTGTAAATATTGTATGAGTCTTCTAACTCAAGTTTGATACTGGAAGTATAATATTTAAGGTATGAGTCTTCGAATTCAAGTTTGGCATTTGAGGTAGATTAGTAGGTTTTTGTTGTTACACTTTGTTATTTTTATTCAAAGTTAGATCTTTTTAACTTGTGTGATAAAAATACATGTTAACAAAATACAAAAGGAAAGGTTTTATATTAAATATTTAAAAAATTGAATACACAAATTTTAAAATAATATATCTAGGTTCTTAACATCTGCTTGAATATTTAGATCGAGCATGTAAGTTAACATTTTTTTTATGTTTTGAAGTGTATTTTTAATATTCAATTTGTTGTTAGGAAAATTAATTTCTTTTTGAAATCAATTTTTTAAATATTTAATAAAAAAATTTACATATATGAATCAAATTTAAATATTTAATATATATATATATATATATATATATATATATATATATATATATATAGTTTTTAAATATATTTTACAAATATTAATATAAACAATTTTTTGGTAAATTTTACCTATAGACAATTTTTTAAATATTTAATATAAAGAATTTTTTTACATATATAAGCAAATTTAATTTTATTATGACTTGTTAGTATTTAATTTAGTGCATAAATTCAATCCCTCGAATACAAAAATTCAATGCATACAAAGTGCATAAATTCAGTCCTTATACTTTATGCAAATAAGCAGGGACAAAACCATTCGTGTCACCACGTGGGCATATGCCCCCACTAATATGTCAATCATATATGTAGTAATATATAATATTCACACATGTATGTTTGTTCCACCACCTAGTTTTCTATATTACACAAAAATTGGCTTTAAAACAAAAATAATTACTAAGTACACAATATGCTAAACCTATTATACAACACCTAAATGAAATAATACTAAGTAAAATCTATTATAACAACTATATATATATATATATATATATATATATATATATATATATATATATATATATATATATATATATAAAATTTTTACAGACAATTTATTTAACAAAAATTTATGTTTAATATTGCTTATATATTATACTCCACATTCTAAATTTTTTTAGCTCTGTCTCTGCGAAAAGATTTGTATTCCTATAATATTTTGCTTAAATATATTGTATGAAATAGTTCATTTTCCATGATAAAAGTAGAACATTCACATCCTTTCCTCATATTTGCAATCAACATATAGAGATGATTATACTTAAAAAAAAAAGAACAAAATTATGTATGTCATTGGAAAAATTCATGTTGTTATGGTCATATCTATGATCATAAATTGTGTTGTTCCAAGACATAAATAAATTTGAATCAAGCTTTATTGTCATTTTCTTAAATGTAAACAAATATGTATTAAATGCAGATTTTCAATAAAAAAAACTCTTTAAATTAAAAATATATTGCAACTATGAACCGCATTATTTTGTAACTTCATCTTCGATCCTTGGACTCAAAATTAAACAAAAATGGTTAGTGTCAATCAGTTTGTACAATTGCAAAATCTTTTCCCAATGTTTTGTCATAACTTAGTTACTATGCAAAAACTTCTTTTGATATCTACAAGTGAATAACTTCAAAATTCTTTAAAGTTGAACACTTGAATGATAAAATCTATAGCATTGAGTCAGTATTTTGAGGAATGATTATATTTAAAATCCATAAATTATAACAATATAACTTAGAGTAGGGGTGGATATCAGTTCAGCTCAAGTCTAAACTAAGAACCAAACATTGGATGATATATAAAGGTTTAAATTTTACTTTTATAATTTTGGTTTTATCTGATTTTGAATTATTTAGGTTCGATTTAAGTCGGATGTTTTATTTTGATTTATGCCAAAATTGATCTAGTTCAAAATTATTACTTTTTCATTTTTATTTTTATTTTTACATTCAAAATTGAATTATTTTGACTCATTTCAATTTAATAATTAGACTATTGGGCATTCAAAATTATTACTTTATTAATTCAAAATTACCTTATACAGGATTGTTCTATTCTATGCCAACAAGGTTTTTTTTGGGCAAATAAGGTTTTTATTCTTATAATATTTTGCTTAAATATTTGGCAAACAGATATTGATTTGATTATATAAAATAGTTCATTTTCCATCCTAAAAATAGATACATAACACCCTCTTTCTCCATATTTGCAAACAATATAGAGATGATACCAAAAAGAGAACAAATATTATATATGTAATTGGAGCAATTCATATTGTTATGGCTATATCTATCATCCTAAACAAGTTTTGAGGAATCTTTATATTTAGAATCCATAAATTATAACAATATAACTTATAATAGGGGTGAGCATCATGTTAGTTCGGCCTAAACTAACTAATCGAAACAACCATTGTGTGACCTATAAAGGTTTAAATTTTTACATTTATAATTTTGCTTTTTTTGAATTTGAATTACGGTTCGATTTAAGTTAGATGTTTTATTTCAATTTAGGCCAAAATTGTTATGGTTCAAAATTAGTACTTTTTCGTTTTCTATTTTCATTTTTACATTCAAAAGTAAATTATTTAATAATTAGACTATTTTGAATTTTTTTATATAAAAAGAGCTATTTTATTCCTTCATCAAATCAAATTGGGCTATTTTATTACTTTATTAATTTAAAATTGGGCTATTATGTTTGGTCCATATTTTTAAGAAGCTTCAATTTAATTTCTTTTAATTAATCACTTTCAGAAGAAAAAAAATGTTAAAATTTTAAGAAATAAGCCTATGACAAAAGTGTTTTTAATTTCTTAAAAAGATAGAATTTTTGGCAGTGCTACCAAAAATCTAAACATCTAAAATAAGCATTATTTTTCTTAAAATATTATGACAATTTCTTTACCCAACCTCTGGAGTGAAAATGTAACGCCCGGAAAAATAATTAATTGCTTAATTTAGTTATTTGTGATGTTTATTGAAATTTTTGCATTTTAGAACGATTTAGTCGGTATTAGTTCGGGATAACGGATCGATATTTAACCTAAAATTTTAATATTTTTAGTATTAGAAATATTAATGAATTAATATTTAATGTTTTGAAAATTTTCCAGTAATTAAGATTAGACCGGAAATATGAGACATTGAGTTATTAGAGGATTATATCTATTGGGCCTAATTATTAGAAGTAGAATGAATTGGGGGTGTTATTTTCTTAAGCCCATCAAGACATAAGATAGTAAGGGTTTGGAGAGAGTAGAGACATCATTTCATTTGTTCATTTTCATGAGAAGAGAAATAGGAGAAATGAGACTAAGAGAGGAAAAGAGCAGCTAGGGTTTCAAGAAATCAAAGAGGTAAGGGGGAGAATCCTTATTATTATGGGTTAGTATGATTGAGTCAATGGATAACTACATGATTTAGGAATTTTGTTCTTCAATTTTTAGGTTTTTGAAATGTTAGATTTTGTTGAGAATTTATAAAATTGATGTTAGAAACATATTTTGATGTTAGTAATTGGTAAATTAGTAAAAATGGAAGATCATTGAAAATCACCTATTAACGTGTATATATATACTATAGCTTATTTTTACTATGAAAAGCACTTAAGACTTAAATAGAGAATCGCAAAGTAGCAACTATGTAGCGTTCTGTTCAATGGAATGGGTAGTGTACCGCCCCAACAATTTATTGATAGAATCATGTTTCTATCAATTCATAACAATTGATATATATATATATATATATATATATATATATATATATATATATATATATATATATATATATATATATATATATATATATATATATATATATATATATATATATATATATATATATATATATATATATATATATATATATATATATATATATATATATGGATCCATTTGCATACTATATATATTTACATATACTGTAGCGTTTAAACCAATGGAGCTGTATCAATTGATAGGATGATGTTTTGTATATATGATAATTATAATTCTAATTCTGACACTTCAATTTACAAACACATATATGTTTCAATTACTGTAGCATCACTTTAATTTACTAACACATATATATTGCAATTACTGTAACGATACTTAGAGTAAAACACTACGTTTCAATTCACTAGTACAACATGTTTCATAATAATAATAATAATAATAATAATAATAATAATAATAATAATAATAATAATAATAATAATAATAATAATAATAATAATAATAATAATAATATATTACTAGTATAATATTTTTAGGAGTTTTGAGTTAGAAATAATTATTTGAGTTAATTGACTAATTTAAGTTAATTTCAATTTTGTTAGAGTTGTCAATATAGTTGTTAGAGTTATCAATATAGTTGTCAGAGTTATTTTGAATTATTAATAATTATATTTTTGATTGTTTCGCGTAACTCTGACATGTTTAGAGTTGTCAGTTTACGATGTCAGTGTTTACATTCTCGTTGAAACTTTACAAATTCATAACTTTCAAACCGCGAATCTGTTTTGAGTACCGTTCGAAGCGTTAGAAAGCTAATGCGATATTCTTTTCAATAAAAATAATTTTGTTGGAATTAGATGATTTAATCATTATGCGATTGTATAAAATGACATGTATGTGTGTATATATGTTGAGAATTGGTGATTAATGGGAATAACATTGTTTGGATTTTGTGAATCGTAATTGATTATTGGCCTTTATATGTGAATGATATATATGTATTGTGATTGTTGTGTACAATTGGCGGATAATTCATAGAGTTCGATTATCGTGGTATGCGGTAAATTAAGGTTGATGAGATAATCTTAATTGCATATATTATTGGTATTTGTACATACATTCATAGCATGGTCGGCTTTATGGTGGAAGCGGTGAAACTGTGGGTTCACATGGTAAGAGACGTTGATCCTTGAATGGAAATAGGCGTAGAAGACGTGATCCTTAATTGGAGATAGGCGTATTGGCTTTGATCTTGTCCGGATCAGAAGCGTGACTTGGATTCTAGATATTGAATCGGAAAGCGATGAAACGTTGGATTCACATTTGGTACCACATGCATGTTAGGAGTGAATTAATGGTAAATTTATGTGTTAATATAAGTAAATTCTTTTCTAAACTAATGCAAATTGTGATAGATCCATAGTTTTTTAGTAAGAATTAAACTGAATAAGTTTAGTTCATTTGTAAAGCAAATCGAATCACTTATGGGTACTATTGATGCAGGTTGGAGCTGAAAAGGAGCTTTATAAGAACATGAAGAGGAAAGAAAGCTGAAGTATTAAAGGCAAAGCAAAAAGAAGGAGTTTTAGCAAGAGCGCGCCGCGGGAGTCTAAGACAGTGCCGCGCCAAACTCACTGTTTTTGACCGCGCCGCGGTGATCCGTTGCCGCGCCGCGGACGCGACGTTTCAGGCCCAAAAGTTATAAATAGAAGCCCTAGTCTTAAAGTAAAGAGACTGACTTTTTGTGAGCGAAATTAGGAGAGCATTCTGATTCTGAAGCTGAGAACAACAATTGAAGGTGGATTCTTTACCAATTGAAGACATTCCCTTGATGAAGATGAATCCCTCCATTAATTCTTGTGTGTTCTTCATGTCTATGGAGAGCTAAATTCCTCTTGTTGAGTTTAAGGTAGTAGTTAGCCTATGAATATGCAATACCATTGATTAATTCCTATGAACAATTGTTTAAATTTATTATCAATAAGAAGCCTTATTTTTATATTAAATTATTGTGGAGTCTTTGATCGAAAGAAAGGATTCTAACTTTTGCCCTAGGTTACTATATTGATTCAGTCCCAATTTGCAGAGATGGAATTGTGATTGAGTTTTCATAATTATCGTTCTTTATTACTATTACCGATATTGATATTCTAAGAGATCGAATCTCATAACGGTAAAAGTTTATCTAATTTGATTTGCAGACATGGAATCATATTTGAGGATAAGTGAAGATAATAAGTCAAATGATTGTTCAATTGTGATTTAATTAACAACTTGTATAGGAATAGGTTGATGAACCCTAAAGCTCAACATATCTCTTTAATCGTTAACAAACTTTCAGCATTTGCATTTAAATTATTGTTTAGATTTAATAGCATAGTTATAACCACAAAACAAATTCAACTACTTTTTCTCACTCAAAATAACCAACTATAGAACGGCAGTAATATTAAACCAATCCCTGTGGATACGATATATACCGAAAATATTTACCCACAAATACTTTCAACAAATTGGCGCCGTTGCCGGGGATTGGTGTCAATATTGCACGCATTGCAATAGTTTTATTTTGAGTTTTTTATTACTATTTTATTGAATTGGTTGTTTCACTCGTTTGTTAGTTTGTGCAGAAGTTCGTGCATGCGCAGCAAAGTTCCCAGTGATCAACTTCTTTTTGATCCCGAGACCGAAAGAACCGCTAGGAGGTTAAACATCAAAACACGAAGAAGAGCAATCATAGCAAGAGCAAGAGACAACGCAATCGCGACATCGTCACAGCAACTGGAAACAATTGACGAGTCGTCAGAAGAACTTTTCTTTCACGAACTATTTGCTGAAGAAGAACAGGAAGTTATTATACAACCAACTGTTGTCAACATGGCTGCTCCTGCCCCATGTGCAAATAGTCCAAGACTCAACCCACAGTTCGCTAGAACTGCCACCAACGGGCGAACGTCAGAATTGAAGACCGGTATCATACAGTTGATTTGTGCAAGTTTTTTCGTCGGATTGGACCACGAAGATCCGTACACGCATCTTACTCGGTTCTATGAGTTAGCGGGTAGAACTGGTGTAGCTCAAGCTGATGAAGAAACACTATTCAAAAGGTTGTTCCCACATTCTTTGTTATCTAAGGCAAAAGATTGGTACTTGGATCAACCCGAAACAGTGATGACCGACTGGAATACCTTAGAGGAAAATTTTTTAGAAAGGTTTTACTCTCAAAACCGATTCTTTGAAGCAAAAACAGCAATAGCCGTATTCTCTCAAGGCAGTAATGAATCATTGAATGAGGAATGGGAAAGGTATAAAGCTATGTTGAGAAAGTGTAAAGGACACGGTTTCGCGGAAGTTGATCAAATCCACATGTTCCGTAATGGTCTCACACCTACAAACAAGACACTCTTGGATGCCACGGCTGGTGGTTCACTCATGTCCAAGACACCTGTGGAAGCTACTCAGATAATTGAGCGAATGGCTCTGAATGATCGCCAGGGTAATCATGATCGAACTGTCAGAGATAAGAAAGTCGGGATTTTGGAATTGAATAACAGTGATGCTCTGCTGGCCCAAAATAAGTTACTAACATTGCAAGTGGAACTTTTGACATAACAAATGTCTAAATTACCACAACAACTCAAGGAGCTGAATGGTGTATCTAATTCTTATCAAGTTGCAAAGTGTGAGTTATGCAAGGGAGAGCATCAGACAGGATTTTGCCCACCAGTGTTGGAAGAAGAAGTGAATTACATGAACAACAACCAAGGACAAAGGCAGAATCAATATCAGAATCCTCTGTATCAACAAGGTTATCCACCAAGGAATAACAATCAAGGTTATCAGCAAAGGCCACATAATCAAGGGTATCAACAACAAGCCTTCCAACCTTACACTCAACCACCACCACAACAACAAGGAGGACCGTCAAAGTTAGAAGAAACTATGACACAATTTATGCAAATGTCAATGAAAAATCAAAAGAATCAAGAGGCAGCTATAAAGAATTTGGAAACTCAAGTAGGCCAACTTGCGAAGCAGATTGCAGCTAACCAATCAAACGCAACATTCTCTGCCAACACTCAAGAGAATCCAAAGGAGCATTGCAAAGCGGTGGTGACAAGGACTGGGCAGAAAGGAAGTAAGGACGAAATTGAAAAGAATGATGTTAAGGATGATACAGAAAAGAAAGATGAAAAACATGACGGAGAGGATGAAGACTATGAAATTATTAATAAAGAGGCTGATGAAGAAAATTTGAATAAAGAAAGTGGAAAAAAAGAAAAACTAAAAAGAAAGACTGTTAGAGAAAAGATGGCAAGCAACGTGATACCAAGTCAACATTTGCCATATCCCCATGCTCCATCAAAGAAGGACAATGCGAGGCAATATGCCAGGTTTATGGAAATTTTTAAACAGCTACAAATTAATATTCCATTCTCCGAAGCAATTGCTCAAATGCCAAAATATGCGAAATTCATGAAAGATATCTTGACAAAGAAGAGAAGACCGGAAGAAGAAGAAGTTGTTATACTTGATGCACAATGTAGTGCTATAATATCATGCCTTCCTCAAAAGGCAAGAGATCCTGGAAGAGTCACATTGCCGGTTACAATTGGCAATCAAAATATTGGGAATGGATTGATCGATTTAGGATCAAGTATCAATTTAATTCCTCGATCAATAGTGAAGCGGTTGGGAAATATTGAGATGAAGTCAACAAGAATGACTTTACAATTAGCAGATAAATCAACCACTCTTCCTTATGGAGTTGCACAAGACATGTTAGTGAAAGTTGACAAATTTTTGTTTCCGGTAGATTTCGTTGTGATTGACATGGAAGAAGACAAGGAGTCACCTATCATTCTTGGAAGACCATTCATGAAAACAGCCCGAATGATGATCGATATTGATGATGGTATAATGAAGTTAAGAGTTCAAGATGAAGAGGTATGCTTTAATCTTTTCGATGCCATGAAGCAACCAAAAGACAAGAATGACTGTTTTCGCATGGATGTTACTGAAGAGAGTGTAGTTGAAGTGGCAAACCAAATTCATCTATCTAGCCCTTTAGAGAGATCTCTTGTTGAATCTTTCAATGTACTTACTCAAGAAGAAGAAAAAGAAATTGAGTTATTTTTAAAGGAATTAGATAAAGGTGGCAACACGATCACAAAGGAGGACAAGGTAGAAGATTTGGAGCTAAAAAAGGGAGTTAAAGAGTCAAAGATATAATTAAAGCTACTCCCACCTCATTTGAAGTATGTCTTTCTAGATGAAGAGGGAAATAAACCGGTCGTTATCAGTTCTAAGTTGACTACAAAAGAAGAGGCAAGACTCATTCAAATTTTCCAAAAGAATAAAGCTGCAATTGGATGGGTATTGGCGGATCTGAAAGGTATAAGTCCTGCATATTGCATGCACAAGATCATGTTAGAGGAAGAATTCAAACCGGTAGCTCAACCGCAAAGAAGACTAAATCCAACAATGAAAGAGGTAGTAAGGAAAGAGGTGATCAAACTTCTAGAAGCATGTATGATTTACCCAATTTCTGATAGTGCATGGGTCAGTCCAGTACACGTTGTACCAAAGAAGGGAGGCATGACGGTAATCCGTAATGACAAGAATGAACTTATACCAACAAGAACTGTAACCGGGTGGAGAATGTGCATCGATTATCGTAGACTCAACAAAGCTACGAGAAAAGATCACTTCCCTCTACCATTCATGGATCAAATGCTTGAGAGGTTATCGGGGCAGAATTACTATTACTTCCTAGATGGGTATTCCGGGTACAATCAGATTGTGGTAGACCCAGAAGATCATGAGAAGACAGCTTTTACATGTCCATTTGGAATTTTCGCATATAGGAGGATGCCATTTGGATTATGTAATGCTCCAGCTACTTTCCAACGATGTATGCAAGCCATATTCTCAGACCTCATTGAAAAGAGTATTGAAGTATTCATGGATGAGTTCTCAGTATTTGGTAAAACTTTTGATACATGCTTGAATAATTTGGATGTGGCACTTGGAAGATGTATCGAGACCAATTTGATTTTGAATTGGGAGAAGTGCCATTTCATGGTAACTGAAGGAATTGTACTCGGACACAAAGTATCTTCAAGAGGACTTGAAGTGGACCAAGCCAAGGTGGAGGTAATTTCAAAGCTCCCACCTCCAATAAATGTCAAAGGAGTAAGAAGCTTTTTAGGTCATGCAAGATTCTATAGAAGATTCGTAAGAGATTTTTCAAAGATTGCCACGCCTTTGAGTAATTTACTCAACCAATGTACATGTTTTAATTTTGATGAATCTTGTGTACAAGCTTTCAATGACCTAAAAGAACGGCTAGCCACCGCACCTGTGATCGTAGCACCAGATTGGAAAAACCATTTTGAACTTATGTGTGATGCTAGCGATTATGCCATAGGTGCGGTATTAGGCCAGCGAAAAGGAAAAATATTTCATGTCATACACTATGCAAGTAAGGTGCTAAATGATGCTCAAGTCAATTATGCCACCACAGAAAAAGAATTGTTAGCTATAGTGTATGCCCTTAATAAATTTAGATCCTATCTCATTGGGTCAAAGGTGGTGATTTACACAGACCATGCGGCCATTAAATATCTGCTTACTAAACCGGATTCGAAGCAAAGACTCATTCGTTGGGTTCTTCTTTTGCAAGAATTTGACATAGAAATCCGGGATAAAAAAGGTTCAGAAAATGTGGTAGCAGATCATTTATCCCGCTTAGTCAATGTAAATGTCACCAACCAAGAAACTGAAATAAATGATGAGTTTCCGGATGAACAAATTTTTCAACTCCAAATAAGACCTTGGTTAGCCAATCTTGCTAATTATAAAGCAACTGGTATGATACCGGAGGACTTTGACTGGAACAAAAAGAAAAAGTTGTTAGCCGATGCAAAATACTATGTGTGGGACGACCCATATTTGTTCAAGATAGGTAAGGATGGCATTTTAAGAAGATGTGTTACTGAAGAAGAAGCCCAACAAATCTTGTGGCACTGTCATAATTCACCTAGTGGTGGGCACTTTAACGGATGGAGGACGGCAACAAAAGTGCTCCAATCCGTATTTTTCTGGCCTACTATTTTCAAAGACGCCCACCATCATGCAAAGAATTGTGACAAATGTCAAAGAGTTGGTGGGATAAGTAAACGAGATGAGATGCCGCTTCAGACCATTATTGAAGTAGAAGTTTTTGATTGTTGGGGCATCGATTTCATGGGGCCATTTCTTACTTCTTTTGCTAATGAATATATTCTAGTTGCAGTAGATTATGTCTCTAAGTGGGTAGAAGCCATCGCCACACCAAAAGCGGATGCCAAAACTGTGCTAAAATTTTTTAATCGAACATATTCACACGTTTTGGCATGCCTAGAGTGATTATAAGCGATGGTGGATCTCACTTTGTTAACGAGCAGGTAGCGAAAGTGCTGGACAAGTATCATATCAACCACAAGATAGCGTCACCTTATCATCCCCAAACCAATGGGCAAGCAGAGATCTCAAACAGAGCAATCAAGAATATTCTAGAGAAGACTGTGTCAGAGTCCCGAAAAGACTGGTCGGTAAGGATTGATGATGCCTTGTGGGCCTATAGGACAGCATACAAAGCACCGACTGGTGCATCTCCGTTCCAAATGGTTTATGGTAAGGCATGTCACCTCCCGGTAGAGGTGGAACACAAGGCATTATGGGCTTTACGATTCTTCAATAAAGATGATAGTCTAGCTTATAAGAAGAGGAAGAATCAAATCCATGAGCTCGAGGAATTTAGGTACCTAGCATATGAGTCTAATAAAATGTACAAGGAAAATATGAAAAGGTACCATGATAAGAAAATCAAGAAGAAAGAGTTCAAAGTGGGAGACCTTGTTCTACTTTTCAATTCTAGATTAAAGCTCTTCCCAGGAAAACTAAAGTCTAAGTGGTCAGAATCGTTCGTAATTAAGGAAGTCAAACCATATGGTGCCATTACTATCGAGGATAGTAAGAGTAAAGAAAGTTGGACCGTTAATGGAGAACGGTTAAAGAACTACCTTGGGGGAGAGTTTGATAGAGAAGTGTGCACAATCTCACTTTTGAGCATATAATAGAAGGATTTCGACCGTCGAGCCATGCGACGTTAAACGAAGCGCTTGTTGGGAGGCAACCCAACGGAGTAAGTTCTTTTATTTTTCCTTTACTATTTATTTATATCATCAAATCAGTGCTCTGAGGAGTAGGAAGGAGTATGACTCAAACAGTGAGTAAGGAAGATGTAACAATTTGCAAAGAAGCTCTTAAGTCGCAAAGCCGCGCCGCGAGTATAAGGGGCGCGCCGCGTGGCCAAACAGAAAGTTTGGCGCGCCGGGGTTGTAAATGTGCGCGCCGCGGTAATGCGAAATTCAGTTTTTATTTGGAAACTGTACATCTCCCCCTCATTCTGAGTTTCAAAACCCTAACACTCCTCAGAGCGAAAAATCTTAGAATTGCTGTTGGCATCCAAAAATCGTGTTCACTCTCACTCAATTCAGAAACAAGGTATGTATCCCTCTTTTTTTTCTTGTGGACTTACTAGGAATGTCAAATTGCAACCATAGTCTTTAGATAGTATGAATCTATGAAGGATTCATGGAAAATGTTGGAAACCCTAGGGTAGATGGCAATGATCTGATATTTAATTGAGACTGTATATGCGATTGAGAGTGTTGGGAACTTCAGAGATGGCCATTGCAGTCAAACCCTAGAAGTTGCGCCGCAGCCGCGCCACGGGTAACTGCATTCGCGCCGCGACTGGGTAAAAAAGTTCCATATCTTTTTCTTTTCTTTTCTGATCCTAACATAATATATGCTGTGTGTTGTTGTTTGTTCTGTTAATTACAGATGAACCCTTCAAAAAGAGGACGCACCAAGATAACAAGTTCTGGTCCTAGGGGAGCACGTGCTTCGACCGATCAGGCTGAGCGATTTTTAGGTCGGGCTCAAGAAGAGAGATTCAAGGATTTGGGGTCCCGAACCATCTTAACTGAGAAGTTGGTCACTACTTTAGGACAAGGAGGAGGTCCTTACTCTACTATGTGGGATTACCTTGAACATAGAAACTGGCAGCATGTGTTTCAACCACACACAGTCATTGATTACGACATAGTGAAGGAATTCTATGCTAATGCTATCAAAACCACGGATGAAACGGTGGCCTATACATATCAATCATTTGTGAGAGGAAAAATCGTGGCATTTGATAGAGATTCCATTAATGAATTCTTGGGTGAACCACTCCAACTAGTAGAGGATGAGAAATGTTACTATAGGCAAAATGTGCTGAATTGTGCTGACCTTGTGGACCAGATGTCTGAAAGAATATGCATTCCAGGAAGAGGACCAGAACTTAGTAGGCAAGGAAATCCGACCAACTACAACAGAAAGGATCTGAACATCCATGCGAGGGGAATTCTGTCTGTGATCTTGTACAATATCAGGCCAAGGACACATGTGACCACAATTCCTTTAGATGTGGCATTTCTGATGACCGTCATCATGTCTGAGCATACCGTTGATGTCGCATTCATCCTTTCTAATGAATTGCGCCGAGCAGCATTGAGTGACACACAACATGGCATTAATGCCAAATGTGTGCTTCCCCTTCCCGGTCTCATTATGGGATTATGCAAGGAGGCAGGGGTAGAGTGCTCGGGACAAGGGAATCATGTGATTAACACTTTTATTGATGATGTTTTTATTAACACGTTTTGTGCAAAGCCATTTTACAGGGACCAAAAGGCTGCAGCTGCCGCGTCTCAGGCTGGACCATCTGCATCTACTGCACCACCTCCTAGTAGTGCATCGGCATTTGATCCTCTAGTTGCTCATTACTATTATTCAGCCATGTTTGAGGAAAACAAGAGGTCTCATATCTTCCTGCACGATGCTATGCAACAGCAGTACAAGAACCTTTCTGCTGCCCCTGAGGAGAGAACTTTCTCGACCCGGGAAAGCTATTTCACATATTGTGGTTGGCCGGAATCCAACCCTTTTCCTGTAGGGGGGAGGGGTGCAGGTGTTGAAACTAATAACCAGGCACAAGAGAATGAGGCGGAGGAGGATGCGGATATTGATGCCGAGATTGATTCGATGTTTGATAACTGATATGATGATAATTTCTGTTTTATTGTTGATCTTGTTTTTAGTATTTATGAATGGCTGACCTGTACTCTGGTGAACCTTAGGGTCACTATGACTTGTTTTTTTCTTCTTGGTATTAAAGTTTATGTTAAGTATTGCAAATTGTTTTGTTTTTTTTATGTGTCTCAATTTAGAGTGAGTAGTCCTGAAAACACAAAGAAAAGCTCAAGTGAAGAGTAATATAAGTACCAACAATGGAGCAACATGTATAAAAGTGGTAGTGAGTGAATTTTCAAACAAAATTTAGTTTTCACTTTCTTTTTCAATAAGTGACAAGTCATGTATGAATTTTCAAACTCAAACTCCGAATGTGTGCATGAAACATATGTTGTTAGTAAATACTTGGCAGAAGTTCTTTATGGTACACTATTTTAGTTGGATCGACTTAGCCTTAACCATTGTGAGGAAAGCTTTCCATTGTTTACTATATGCAGGAGACCATCGATTATTTTGACTTGTTTGTATCATGCTAAACCTTTTGTCGCATCGTTTGTGGAAATCTGTGGAAGTGATTTTGGCACTTGTTTGAATCTGAGAGTTCTTTGAGCTGGTTTCATCCAAAAACTTATTTTCTTCTGTGGGAGTGTGATCCTTTGCTAACCATTCTTTGAGCCTGAGGTCAAGGTAAATTTCATCATATGCACCAAGGAAGCACCTGGTGAGTTTTGATCTTAATAAAAAGTTTTGTTTTGGACCATCGACCATAAACTTTGGTGATGTGTTTTCTCTTTGACCTTCATAGAAAGTAGGGGAGCATTCATATAATCTAAATACAGGTTGATCTCCAAGTTGGGGAGAGTCATAATCAAAAGAAGAGTAAGTATAGGCCATGATTTGCAAAGAACGAAAGAAATTCGTAGCTTGAAAAAAAAGGGAAACAATAGAAGAACAACGTTTGAAAGTAAACAGTTGTTGAAAAAAAAAAGAGAAACATCGAGCTACGAGTGAAAAAGAAAAATGGGTGAAAAAGTTGAAGGTATCAAGGAAAAGGAAAGAAGTTATGATTCAGATGCTTCCCTAGAATAGGAACAACCCTTGTTTATCTTCTTTTCTTTGAATCTAAACCACATTACAACCTTGGAAAGACCTTCTGATTCTCAGATTCCACAGGACTTGATGCTAACAATATGGTGAACATATGATATGGATCCTTGTTGATTTAATTGTTTGGATGAGTGTTTAACCCCTCTTTTATTCATCATAGTTTTTGATGAAAGTGGTTAGTGCTGATTCAACTGCGGTTGTGTAGTGTTTTGAACTTCTGGAGGTAATTTTCAAACAAAATCTGTTTCATGTGTATGTTCTGAGTTCGCAGGGAGATGAAGAGTATCTGAGGGTGTAACTGAATTGAGCCATTTGAAAAATATTTTTGAAAAACTTGTTGCATGATTGTTGGTATGTTTTGTTGTATTCATTGAGGTAAGTAATTTTGTTTAGGGACAAACAAAGCTCTAAGTTGGGGAGAGTTTGTTAGGAGTGAATTAATGGTAAATTCATGTGTTAATATAAGTAAATTCTTTTCTAAACTAATGCAAATTGTGATAGATCCATAGTTTTTTAGTAAGAATTAAACTGAATAAATTTAGTTCATTTGTAAAGCAAATCAAATCACTTATGGGTACTATTGATGCAGGTTGGAGCTGAAAAGGAGCTTTATAAGAACATGAAGAGGAAAGAAAGCTGAAGTATTAAAGGCAAAGCAAAAAGAAGGTGTTTTAGCAAGAGCGCGCCGCGGGAGTCTAAGACAGCGCCGCGCCAAACTCACTGTTTTTGACCGCGCTGCGGTGATCCGTTGCCGCGCCGCGGACGCGACGTTTCAGGCCCAAAAATTATAAATAGAAGCCCTAGTCTTCAAGTAAAGAGACTGACTTTTTGTGAGCGAAATTAGGAGAGCATTCTTATTCTGAAGCTGAGAACAACAATCGAAGGTGGATTCTTTACCAATTGAAGACATTCACTTGATGAAGATGAATCCCTCCATTAATTCTTGTGTGTTCTTCATGTCTATGGAGAGCTAAATTCCTCTTGTTGAGTTTAAGGTAGTAGTTAGCCTATGAATATGCAATACCATTGATTAATTCCTATGAACAATTGTTTACATTTATTATCAATAAGAAGCCTTATTTTTATATTAAATTATTGTGGAGTCTTTGATCGAAAGAAAGGATTCTAACTTTTGCCCTAGGTTACTATATTGATTCAGTCCCAATTTGCAGAGATGGAATTGTGATTGAGTTTTCATAATTATCGTTCTTTATTACTATTACCGATATTGATATTCTGAGAGATCGAATCTCATAACGGGAAAAGTTTATCTAATTTGATTTGCAGACATGGAATCATATTTGAGGATAAGTGAAGATAATAAGTCAAATGATTGTTCAATTGTGATTTAATTAACAACTTGTATAGGAATAGGTTGATGAACCCTAAAGTTTAACATATCTCTTTAATCGTTAACAAACTTTCAGCATTTGCATTTAAATTATTGTTTAGATTTAATAGCATAGTTATAACCACAAAACAAATTCAACTACTTTTTCTCACTAAAAATAACCAACTATAGAACGGCAGTAATATTAAACCAATCCCTGTGGATACGATATATATACCGAAAATATTTACCCACAAATACTTTCAACAATGCATAGAGTCGCATATCTTGCATTAAGTCACATTGGTGTTATGTGATGTTTGAATATATGCAATTATGTGATTGTTATGTGTGTATGAGATGTGATAATTGAATTTGGTGATGTTAATACATGATTTGGTGATAAATGTGATTCTGTGATAATGATGGTTTATGTGAATATTTGGAATATTAGCATTGGATTCTTATGAATATTATACTATTGAACTTTGTTACATACTTGAACATGTGAAATATATTGGATAATACTATTTACTTGATTATTCAAGGTGTGATGAATTCCTATGAATGTTAGTTAAATCATTGTACTTTATTATACTTTCTTCATAATGATTTGAATTCTCACCCTTTTGTTTGAATGTTGCCCTTTGTTGGTAACGTGCAGGTTCTGACGATTAGTAGTTCGTGCGAGGTTTAGCCAGAGAGCGTCCACGTTTGTTGGGTGATTAGGTAGTGAGTCAATGCTATGGTGATGTAACACTGGGTTAGGATTAGTAGTATTGAACTCATGTTTTGTTTTGGATATGTATTATTGATCTTACCGAGCGGATCAGATGGCCAGCAACAATGAAGACTTGAAGTTCGGGATGATTGATGGAAAAAACGGGTTGTACCTGCAAGGCACTCCGATGCCAAAGTAAGTAGGTATTCCACAAGGTACAACAGAGTGAGAAAATTTTGGGGTAAGAAAAGATTACCTTGCCCTCTGTGTAGAGAGGGCTATTTATAGGATGCTCTTGTGCGGATTAGACTCCTCCTTCTGGGGCAGATATTTAGGTGTCACGCGAGTTGGTTGTTTACCGGGCACGAGGGTTTCTCGTGGTCGGTTACCTTGTGAGTATGCCCGGAGCGACCGAGCGGAACTTGCCACGTGTGGTCTAAAGTGTATTGGGTCGAAGGCTAGATTGGCCCAATTAGATAAATTGGGTCGGTCCAGAACAATTATGATATTATCTTGTGAACATGTATGGTTTGTTATTTGTTGTTGAAAGGCCATAGTGCCGAATATCTTGGATATAACGTTATATTATCTTGTGGATTAATATTGAGGTATGATTATGGTATGGGACATGATAATTTATGAAAATACATGAGTATATATTATTTCCGCTGTGAATGCATATTCTTGATGAATTATGACAAGTGAAAGGTGTTACCTTGATGACTAGGTGCAATTGTATATTTGATGATGAATGATGTTGGTTTTTGAAAGCTTTTAGTTTTTGGAAACACCAATGTGACGCCCTTTGTTTATATGCATACGTATTTACTCTGATTATATGTTTGAATATTTGGGGTATTAGAAAGGGGTGTTACGGAGAACCCCTGTTGGAAACCCCATAATACCCCTGACTTTGGAGATGCATCTCCGAAGTCACCTTTTTTCCAATTTTCTCAGAATTCGGACATGCATCTCCAAAGACCCATTTTTGGGTGTTTTCGGAAATGCATCTTCGAAAATACTCATTTTCACATTTTCCATTATTTCGGAGATGCATCTCCGAAATATGCTCTGAGTTTTCCTTTTTTTTCAAAACAATGATTAATCCCGTATTTTACATTAATCGACAAATTATAATAGAATTGACAAAATATAACATATAAATTAGAATAAAATACCAATATTATAAATACAAAAATAGTTATACAGGTAAGTGCTCAGTGTCAAAATAATACAACCCGAATACAAAAAAGTCAAAAATTAAATATAAATAGGCAAGTGCTACTGAGTATGCCTAATCCTAACTCCCTGGGACCTCCTTTGCCTCCTATACGCCGTCGCACCAGCCGCATCACTGACCATCCTCTCCATAATGGCAACTGCCTCTGGACCGCTCTACTCAATGATACATCTGTCCAATGCATGTTGTCCAAGCATCTGTATCTGCTAGCATACCGACAGGAGATCAGTGGCATGGTCATCCTCGACCTGCTGGTTCTCTAAGATCTCCTCACGTGCTGGCCTAGGAGGATCTCCGGGAGCGTTGGGTGTCATCAAAGGATGTGACACACGATAGAACCATGTGACATACCCATCCACACAGTGCCAGGCCTGGGTGGCCATCATACGCCGATACTCCTCAGGCACCAAATGATGTGCCCAATCCTCAAATATAGCAGTGAGGCCCACTCGGATAACGGTGTTGGGAGCAGCCTCAAACGGAGACCTCAGTATCATCTGCACACATCCAAACTGCCTCATGCACCGCTCCGGCAGATACCTGACCATGGTTTTGGTCCCACATGCCAACCATCCAAAATATAATAGGATGCAGTCGAATGGGTCAACATCACGGTAATCAGTGAAGGGCGTCCAACGAATGTCATCATGAACAGTGCGGTCGAGGTACACACGATATGGGCCCACTGCGTTATTCTCCCTTTGGAGGACGTATCGTGTGGCCCTTGGCATGGCGTCATTGTACACAGGATCAATGTCGAAGCTGTGGATGCGGTGGAAGTATGAGATGATCCAGCCCTGAAACATAAATACAATAATGATAATATGTTGAAAAAATATGAACCATAATTAAATGTGAAATAATTAAAAAGAAACGTACCATGAGGAGTGTTCAAGATCCAGTCAACTGTCTGGTTCTCCAGTTGGAGGCTTCATTCAGCTTCTGGTATAGGTATACCAGAATGGCTACCCCCAGTTCCACTGGTCAACTGTAGTCAGATCGATAAAGTATCAAAGATACGTCATGTCGATGTATGTTGCACTTTTGTCCTCAAAGAGTGCAGTGCCTACCAAGAACATGAATTAGCACCACAGAGCGCAAGCACAGTGATACTCAGTAAAAAGCCCGTCACCCTCCTGCTCGGACTCTGCTGCCGCCACCAAGTGGTTCTCATACAGCTCTTTCAAGTTGGAGAACCTGATATGCGCCCTACTCGTCGCTCTGCATTCATAATCCATCATATTTGGGTCCATATCCAGATAATCCACCATCCACTCTATGGCCTCAACCCTCTGTATTCGAAAATGGTCCAGTAACCTCCCTCTGATCGGCAGGTAGCGTAGACAGGCCACGTCGTGTAAGGTGATCGTCAACTCCCCAACAGGAAGGTGGAAAGAAGACGTCTCCTTGTGCCACCGCTTGACAAAAGCCCCCTACATGCCATTGATGATGGTACTATATCTGGTCATGCATAACCCGTCAAGCCCGCTCTCAGCTACAACGTCATTAAACCACTGAGCCTATGGTTTAAACAGAGAAAATATTTTCTGCGCATGGTTCACGAATCTTATGGTCGGTCGTTCCTGTCACAACAATAACAAAAACAAAAAAACATTGTTAGTTAGACTGTTAGGAGAAAGTGGAATAAAAGCCTAAATAAAAAACGGTTAAATTAAAAAGTGTAATTAAAAAAACTACCTCTCCCTCCCAAACACGTCGAGCAACGTGGTCATGGTAGTAAATCAACACTGAAGTGTCTATAGGCCCTCCTGGGTATCCCTCCTCCGCATCATCCTCCCCGTGCGGAGGGTCAACAACGGGTATCTCCTCCTCATCATGTCTCACCTCCTCCTCCTCCTCCTCGCGTACCACTTCACGAGAGGAAGATGCCCGAGGCAGCCGACTCCTCAATCCAGATGAGGAACCTGTAAGTGCCTCATCCATTTGGAAGGTTACTCGACCTCGTCCCCGTCCCCGTGTCGATGCTAGCTGTGTCGCCCGCTCGCGTTGAGCCGATGCGGTCTGGGTCTCCCTACCCTGTCTAAGTCGTGCCTGGTTTCCTAACATTTTCCTGAAAAATTGAAACCAGTAAGACGGCGAAACAATTAAGAAAAAAAATTATGACTATATTTTGGAAGTGCACTTCCGAAACTGGTCATGGAGGTGTTTTCGAAAGTGCACTTCCGAAAAAACCTGCGAACTCCATTTTTTGCAGAAACCCATTTCTTCTTCTAACCCATTCAAAATCCTATTTTTATCATCTATACACTACCATTAACCCATAATAACTTAAGCATACTACATTTTGCTAATTGTAACAGCCCTAATATGATTATCAATGCAAGAGTTGAAAATTGTTAAACTTACAATTTGTAAAGGAAGCTTTTGAATGAGTGAGCCTTTGAATGTTGTCTTTGAATGAGCCTTTGAATGTTGTAGAGGGAGTTTAGAGTTCAAAAGTGCAAGTGTAGTAGGAAAAATTGGTTAGAGTTTTGAAAAATTTGGGTTTTAGGGTAAAATGAAAAAGGGGAGGCTATTTTGTTTAAACTGCAAAATACAGGTGTTTTCGGAGATACATCTCCGAAAATACATTTTTTTAAATAAAAAAATAATTTTGGAGATGCATCTTTGAAACCCTCCTTTTTGATGACTTCGGAGATGCACTTCCGAAATATATGAGCGTTTTTGAAATTTCGCAGTGGTTCTTAAGAAGGTAGGGGTGGATAAAGAAATTGTCAATATTATTTATTTATTTTATGATGATTATTAGCTCGATACTTTGACATTCTTTTTCTAAACGGGTTTTTCTCTGCAGGTCACTTTGTACACAGAGTTTTCGATCTTATAGATTGAGTAGCATTGTCTATTTTAAAGAATCCTGTAAAGAAAAACACACACAATAGTTTTAGCACCAACAATTTATCACCTGTAACCATTTTCACACAACCTCTTATTACTAGTTAACTATTAACTCTCCAACAACTTCTTCTTCTCCAAAATATTTACCACTTGTGTTGTTTATATGTTTGCATAAGTTTTTTCAATATACTTTAAATCAAAGAACCTGGTATAAATATGAGCAAACTAATATATAAA
Organism: Vicia villosa; assembly: GCF_029867415.1. NCBI lineage: Eukaryota > Viridiplantae > Streptophyta > Magnoliopsida > Fabales > Fabaceae > Vicia > Vicia villosa. The sequence continues at coordinate 33,377,262 of NC_081180.1, read as the reverse complement.
GGAATGACGAACATGTTGTAATTTCCACAATCTCAATTTCATTAATGCAAATATATTATAGATATACAACAGATTCTCAAAGAAAAAAATAATTGAAATAACAAACCATTACAAACTCACTTGATAACTCATCGTTGTAAGCTAGACACATGCTCATGGAAATGCCTTCATAATTACCATAATCCATGACTCTAGCTCAAACTATAGACACAAATCCAACTTCCATTTTCCAGAGCAACAAATAATAAGAAAAATATAGGGTATTTGAAACACTTTAATAAAAGTACATTACAATAAACTCAACCAGCTAATAACCAGCCTTTGAGGCTTAAAAATATGACCAAATAGTCCTTAAATAATAACTCGCCCAAAATAATATATTCTTTAGCTTATGTAACTTGTGAATTTTTTTAATCAAAATTAGTTTTTTTTTTGTGTGCGAAATCAAAATTAGTTTTTGAACCTTTATTAAAGCTTATGTCTTTATAAGCTCACATATCTACATAAAAAAAATTAAATAAAAGAGCTTTTACATAAATCAAAAGTAATAGACAAAAATAGCAAAATAAAATAAATAATTGTTGACATGAGAGACAAGGATGGAACCTATTGATTTACCTTTGTTCAATTATTGATGATGAGAAAAAACAAAGAGATAAACAAAGATGGAAATGAAAAATGGCTAGGGTTTATTCACTAATGCTAATATGTGTTATAGCCTAATGGAGTATATTTATTGGACTTAAAAATTACTCGGTCCATCCTAGTACAAAGAATACTAAAATGTAACAAGTCTATTGTGAACGGGTTCAATTTTCATTGGATTAAATTGATTGAGTCGAATCAAACCGTTACTATCCATTAAAAATAGAGCATATAATCTACTGGACCCAAACCGAAATTTGACCCGACTGAATGCATTTGTTTTGCATGGGTCGGGTGGATATGATCGATTGAGTGGATTTTGTCACTTAGTAATTTTTTAGATTTTCAAAATATTGAGACAAAATGTTGTTATGAGAAAGAATATGATGAGTCATATGCCTCGTTGTCAAGAAAAAATATGTTGACACTGCAAGCAAAACATCGAATTAACAATCATGTCATTGTTTTTACAACAAAATTTTGATTTTGGTCAACATTACAAATGTAAGGTGACTTTAAGGCCAAAGAATTCTCTCCTATTTTAATGGAGCACCCATCTTTCCTTTTTTTAATCCAATGATGGATACATTCATACAGAAAACAATAGTTTATAAGATACAATTTAATAGAGAAATGATTGGTCAAGATTAAAGCATGTTGGAAGCATGAGAGAAATAACGGGAGAAAGTCCATATCCAATTTTAAGGGCTAAATTAAAATAACTAAAGACCATAACATTAAAATGATCAAATATAAATGATGGCGTATTGCATTTGAACTTAATATAATTATTGAATATTTTTTTAAGAATATATATATATATATATATATATATATATATATATATATATATATATATATATATATATATATATATATATATATATATATATATATATATATATATATATATATATATATATATATATATAAAAGTGAAAAAGAGATAATCCAAAAAGTGTAGAGTCAAAGTCAATAAGCACAAGATGTACAAAAAGTCAATAGAAAAACAATCAAGCTAATTAAATAATAGAAAAAATATAAAAAGGGACCAAAGACTAACTGCTAGGGAGCAAATGAAAGGAAGACACATCTAGCAAAACATCCACTATGTGCAACAACACTCAACCAAACAACCGACTAGAACTCAGACCTCCCGATCCACCATCAACATGCCAATAGAGTCGTAGCAACGTCAAAACCACTTAACAACTCCAGATCAGATCATAACATTTAATCCACTAGAGGTTTATGCACATGATAGAGTCCGAAAGTCAATCGAAGAAGGAAAATGAGTTCAAGGTCCCATAAAGGGAGTTAGTGAGGACTAAAAAGAATTCACATACAAAAGGTTCTACACGAACGAAGAATTGTTTCCTCCATCTAAAGTCCTACAAGATCCTTCCCTCAATCCATCTCCTTATCATCCTACAGACCCCCGTTGACTTTGGGAGAAGGTAAAAAATCATTGAAACCTCATCATAAAAGGTATAGACCCTATACAAGGATCCTTCGAAAAAGATGTTAGTTGACCATACGTCACCTTCTTAACAAGCCCTCTATCAAACCAGTTCATAGGTTCATCCTTTTGTAAACGAAGAGAGTCGTTCCTTTTCGCTAAGAGGAACTAGAGCGGAGTTCCACAAACCTACCGCTACATATAGAAGAGACAAAAGATGGACCATCCCAGGCGGAAAGGATAGCAAACCAAAGGCTAGGCGTACCTGCTAAGAGTCTACATATCCATTTGGTTAATATGAATAAATTAACCCTTCAGAGATCTCTGACACCTAGACTGCCCATCTTCTCAGATTTACACACATCAAACCACCTCACCAAGGAAATCTTAGAATTCCTTTTCATACCTTCCCAAAGAAACCTCTTCTGAATCCTAACTAAATTCTTCCATACTTTCACAAACATTTTAATAAAATCTATATAAGAAGAAAATAGGAAGAGCATTGAGGACATAATTGAGGAGAATAACTCTTTTCCCTAGTCTAACATACATGTGATTCCAAGAATGAAGTCTTTTACGCATAAGGTTACTAAAAGGTCCAAGGTAGCTTCCGCTCGAGCGTGGACACCTACTGGTAATCCTAGGTACCTAAAAGAGAGAGACTCAATCTTAAAATAGGGGAATTCCTTAACTAATTCTAAAAATGAAGGATCAACATTAATCCCAACTAAACTACTCTTATGAAAATTAATCCCAAGACAAGAAGCTAGCTGAAACCCCCTCAGAATCACCTTAATAGTCCAGTGATTCTAGATTGAAGGATCAACAAAGATTAAGGTATCATCAACATATTGGAAGTGAGAAACCTCCAAGTTTGAGGAACCAACTTTAATCCTAGAAAAGACTAAGCTCAGAGGTCCTCCTAAAAAACCTATTAAGGCCTTCACCCACTAGAAGAAAGAGGAAAATGGGCTAAAAGATCTCTTTGCTTCAGCCCTATTTGGATCTTAATCTCTTGAGTAGGGGAGCCATTGACCATTACTGCTAGATTACCAACAAACACACAAGCACTAATCCAAGATCTCCACTTCTCATTAAAGACAAATCTGATAAGCATATAATCCAAAAAGTTCCAGCTAAGTTTAAATTCAATTTTAAAGATGAGACAAACTTCTTTGGTACACATAGCCAAATCAATTACCTCACTCACATCAACGACTCCATCGACCAAAAGTCCACCTTTAAGGAAAACTGATTGATTGGGAGAGATTAGTTTGTCCATCACTGATCCTAGCCTCTTTGCCAGAACTTTGGCAACAAACTTATAAAGGGATCCAACAAGGGAAATAGAGAAAAAGTCTCCTATAGAAGAAGAGTTATTAATCTTAGGAATAAGAGTTACAAAGTAAGAGGCAAAGCTATGAGGTAACGATGCAAAACGATGAAACTCAAAAAATAAGATACGCATTTCTTCCCTTATCATATTCCATAACCTTTTGAAGAAAGAAAATTTAAACTCGTTTAAGCTTAGACTCTTATTCTCATCACGCTGAGACACAATTTCATTGAGCTTCTAAAAGAGAAAAAGGACTGACAAGGCAAAATTATCCTCCTCATTAAGGCACCGGAAGACCCCACCATAAATCGATGTGTTCACTCCAATCCAACACTTCAACACAAATATCAAACGGCTCCCACCAAAAATTTCATATCATTACATTAAAAAAATTTCATTTATTTTATGTCTAAATTTATGCAGCATGACTTATAAGAAATGAGGAACCAGACAGAGCTTTTATAGTTACCCATTAGTCACTCAATTGTGGATGCTCTAATGAAGCCTAACTAAAACATCCGGAAAAAAAGAAACGTTTTTTTAATGTTGATTAACCTTCACTATTGATGAACATAAAATGGCCCCCTCTTTAGCCAGGCAATGCAATCACATTCCAGCTTCCATGCTAGGGTGATGCTGATGCCATCATGCCAAGGTCCAAAGTAATCTCTTGATGATACTGTGAATTTATTAGTACTTGTGTTGTGTGGTCCTTACAAATAGTACAGGGTGGAATAAAGAAGGAGGTGGCACGTGTTAGTGTATGTATCACAAAGTTAAGCATTTTTTGGATTAAAGCAAGAGGCAACATTGCGATAGGAACGGGATGCTATACCCCATCTCAGAATCACATGTTACTACCACACAAACATCCTCATAACCTCTTTAGCTAACTTCCCATTCCTTGGAGCCCACCAATTTGCTCTTGCTATTGGAATATGCTTTAAAGAACATGATATTGTCTACTCTTTTTAGAGTTTATTTTTGATAAAATTGGTTGAAAAGCATCGTAAACATAGTGGAAATTATATGTTTCATTGTACACAATGGTAAGGGTATATTGGTATCTCTCGGTTTTATTAGAAATAATAAAGTCAAATACATCTTACCGTTGTTTAAACAAGTGAGTTAAGTTAAAGATTTAAAAAAATAATAAAATAAAGATTCGATGATTAAATCGTGACAATTAGAGCTGTCAAAATAAGCTAGTCTATATGGGCTGGTCTGTCAGGCCCAAAAAATCATAGGGTTTGGGTTTTAAAATTAAAGCCCATATTTTTTCAGGCATTTTTAGCCCAATTTTGAAAAGCCCACTATCCATTTGGGCTAGCCCATATGGGCCGTGGGTATCCTATTAGGCCCACATAATTATAAATTTTAAAAAATATATTAATATTTATAATATTTTACTCCAAAATAGCATATTGATTTTTCTCACTTCACTAAATTTTATCTCTATTCTATTCGATCTTTCTCTTTTAAATATTATACATTAGTATAATTAACATTTTTTCATCGTATTATATGGGTTTTTCTCTTATAATAAATATTCAAGTATTATTTTATACAATTTAAACATATATTGTATTTAGAAACACATTATAGTATTTATAAGAGATAATATAATATTTAAAAATATATTATGTTTAAAATAACATAATTTTTAATTTTATTATAAATATTATTGAGTTTTTATTTTATTTTTTTAAAATAAAAAACCCATTTAAGGTCGGGCTCGGGTAGTAAATCTCTAACCCATATTACACAGGGTTTTTTTTGGCCCAGCCCTAAAAAGCACAGGACCCGTTAGAGAGCGGGTCCGTTTAGAGTCGAGTAGCCCTTGACAGCTCTAGCTCAAGCTCTAGCTCTAGTGACAATGATATAAATATATACTAATAACTAATAACTAATCATTAATAGTTACTCATTTAAAAAACTATCACCGTTCTTTATGATTTGCTTTAATACTAATGTTTTGGTATTTTTGGTTTTTAGATTTTCCAAAAAAAAAAAAACAATTTAGTCACCAAACATTTGCAATATTGGCCAAAAACATAAACTATGTTAAAAAAAACTTGAGGAATTGAATGGTTCCTTAAAGGGTTGTTTGTAGAGCTGTCAAAATGGGCCGAAGCCCATTAGCCGGCCCATTTGGCCCGAAAAAGTTTAGGGTCTGGGCCTCATTTTTCGAGCTCATTTACATCCGGGCCTTTTTTAGCCCGACCCTAAAAACTCTAAAAAATATGGGCCGGCCCGTATGGGCCATGGGTAGCCCACCGGTCCGAAAAAATTAAATATTTTTAATATAATTAAAATTTATCCTTTCCTAATTATAATTATTATAAAAATTTATAACATTTTCTTGTTATAATTATCATAAAATTATAATTGTCATGAATATTTATAACTTAAAATTTGTTGGAACAAGTTATTTAATTATTTGTGCTACATTATATAATTTGTGATGTATTTTGGATAGTTTAAATTAAGTTAATGTGTTGTTTTACATTTTAATTATTAACTTATATGGATTATTTAGAAATTACAATTTTGGATATAAAATTTAATATATATATATATATATATATATATATATATATATATATATATATATATATATATATATATAATTAATGTATTCTTGCATGCAATTATATGGTTACTTACAAAAATAAGGAGAAAATTTTAATTTTTTTATAGAAATGGACCCGTTTAGAGCCGAAGCCCATTTAGGGCCAGGTAGCCCGCAGCCCAGACAGGGCCGGGCCTGGGTAGTAAAATTAGAGCCCATTTAAAAATGGATTTTTTGGGCCCGACCCTAAAAAGCCTAAAGCCCATATGGGCCGGGTAGCCCATATTGACATCAGTAGTAATTTGTATACAAAGGCAATTCAAAGGGTAGTTTGTATACAAAGGCAATTCAAGAGAGAGATGTTAGGATTCTTCATTCTAAGGGTTTGGTTGTATTGTAAGGGTTGGGAAACACTTAAACATATTATTAGATTGAGTGATTCATATATTGGGAAGAATCTATTCCGACGAGGGTATATTTCTTGGTTACTCCCTCACTAGTAAAGTTTATAGAATTTTTAATAAAAGAACTTTAACTATTGAAGAATCTATGCATGTTTCCTTTGATGAATCTAACACCTCTAAGGAGTGTATAGTTGTCTGTGATGATGATGATATTTTACAAATACCTTTGGAAGAAGTTACCAAAGATAACAATGTGAATCGATTGGAACACCAACAAGAAGTTTCACAACAACAGACAAATCAAAGCGATCTTCCTCAAGAATGGAGAAAAAGAAGACTTTGGTCATTTGATTAAGTCTTGTCCATTATACAAACTTTTTTTTATACAAATTATTGTTGTGTTACAAATTCCAAAGTATCAAGAATTGTTTGATGTTAGGTGTGTTTACTTATCATCTAGGATTGTTGGAGATAAGATTACAAAAAAAAAAAAGAGCATTGTTTTTTTTCTTGTGGAACAAGTTTCAAGAGTATTGTTCTTGATAACTTGGTTAGAGTCTTGTTCAAGTAGATCTAACAATATTAAAATATCTTACATGTGGTAAGGGGACTAGACGTACTCTCAAATTATGAGGGGAAGTAGTATAAATCTTTGGTGTTCTTTATTTTCGTACTTTACCTCTTTCACCACCTATCTATTAACCAAGATAAAAGTGAACATCATCTCTAAAGACAAGAAAAGTTCAACATATCTAATTCAAACCCCCCCCCCCCCCCTCTCTTAGGTGCACTTTGTACTTACATATCATTCAAAGAACTGGAACCAACAACATTTGAGTCATATGAAAGACTAAATTTATTATTTTCAAATGAACAAGTATAGCCTAATTTGTCAAAAATATAAATAGAAATCAAATTTTGTCTAATAGACGGTACAACAAAATTTCAACCAAATCCCAACGAAAACCAGTCTTTAATAATAATATAAAAGTCTTTGTAGCCTCTACCACAACTTTATTGTCGTCGCCCACATAAATGAATCTCTCAGCATGACTAGGGGGATGGCTCCACAGACAACCATGCATGGACACAGGGGCGGATTCACATTGTTGGGGTTGGGGGCTCTTGCCCCCACGAGAATCATAGCCCAGTCAGTTGATTTTACACATTTATCCTTCTTTTATCAATTATTACAAGTAACTTGCACCCACTAAAATAAGACAATCTATTACACTTCTTTTAAACAAACTTTATCATACTCTTCTATATAATTATTATTATTTAAAAAATAAAAAGTATTTTTAAAAGCATTTGTTTATTTTTATAAATTTATTCTACTGCTTATTTTAGATTTTTTTTCTAGATCTTTTATTAGTTCTATATTTTTTAATATCTTAAATTAAAATATATTTTACTATGAACTTAATTAAAATATCTTAAATTAATTGAAAAAATGGATCAATGTCACTATTAAGATCATTCATGCAAAACAAGAGATAATTAAATATCATTTAAAAAAAAATTACTTGATGTCACAGAGAAGAATATAATAATAATTATTTGAAAATATATTGTTAATCAAGAGAGTAATATATTTCTTCAAATAAATTTTGTATATTTTTTTTAATTATTTACTTTACAAAAATTTCTAATTAGTTGAATTTTACATGTATAATAATATTTGTATTTTGTTTATATACAAAAAGAGATATTATATAGTATTGATACTATAAAATAATACATTCACAAGATAAAGCAAATACATAAATAACAACTATAATTTATTAAAATTTAATTTTGTTTACTATCATTTAATTTTTTTTATTAATATTTTATTTGCCCCCACCTTAAAAATATTCTGGATCCGCCACTGCATGGACATACTTATGTGAGTAGAAGCATCAGAATCTACCCACCAAGTATCCTTAGGTACATAAACTAAATTAATTTCCGAACAAACAAAAGTAAGAAAACTACCCTTCTTTTCACGCCATGTGGCGTACTTGGAACATCCCTTCTTCATATGTCCAACCTTTTTGCAAAAGAAGCAAGTGGATTCCTTAGGTTGATCATTTGTCTTCTTATTTTGAGAAAAAGTTCTTGCAACCTTATAATTTTTAGTAAATAATTGCTCCACAGTTTCGAGGAACCTATTTGCGCTTTCGCTCTTGGTAATAGAACCCCTAATAATTTCAGGTATGGATTTTTTGATTGTCATGAGGCACATCTAGTTAGATCGATCTCATTTTTCTATTTTAGTTTCATTTGGGTTCTCATCAGTGGCGGTGGGACGTTTTTCCCTCGGGGATAAGTCTAAGTCCATGCATCCAAGAACGATCATAATAGATTCTTTCCATGACTTGAAGTTTATTCCACTCATTATAGGGATAGAGTTAATCTGAGCAACAAAATTTGGAGTGGTAGCAACGATAACTGGATGGATATATTGAAAATAAATACACTATAAGTGGTATTCTCACGCAATGATCAAATATTAGTAATAAGTCATATCATTCAATGGACACCTTTGACATCAATTATTAACCACGTGAATAAACTTAATAATTAGTACATATTTACCATCATAAGTATGCAATTATTTGGCCAAACCATGTATTCCATTTGGGCGACCGTAACAGTTTGCATGAATAATTACACACTACATTTTTTGTGATTCTGATTTAATCAAATTTACACAATAGGTGTTACTTTTGTAACTTGTTATTTCAACCAACTAAACCAAAATTACTATACAATTTTAATTTAATAAATTAAATGAAAAGGTCTTAAGAATTCGCATAAATATTACTCACAAATATAATGTCAAAAATTGTATGATTATTAAAGTATTTTAATTATAAAAAACATATAATTTAAATTGAGAAATAAAGCACATAGTTATGGTTATGTCATGTACAGAACAGTATAATAACCCAATTATACTTAAATTATATGAAAAAAATTAATTATGAAAATAAAATAAGTACACTTAATTATTCTAAAATATACCCCAAAATATAAAACTAGTATAATTAACCAAATAAAATAAATAAATAAAAATAAAACATACGGCATTGGGATGTCAAAACACCTTATAAGCCTCGTATAGTTATTGTACCAACTTGATTCTTTTCTTAAATCAAATTGCAAAATAGCATAATAAGGTAACATAACTAGTTGAACTCTCAAAATAGTTAGACCACATCATTTGGATCTTAAAATTAGAGTCTATATTTTTTAAGGTTTTTTTAACTCTGTTCATTTTAAACAGGATAGTCCATTTGAGTTTTAATAATGTGGTTTACTTTACAAACATAGAATGTATATTAATAGACAATTTCTTTATAGACCCTAAAGTTTTTTTAAGAACCCGTGGTTAAAACCCTAAAATACTCTTATATTTTGAAAGTGCATCTCCAAAAGCATTTTTTTTTGAAAAAAACAGTTATTTCGGATATGCATATCCGAAGACATCTTTTTTTTAGAAAAAAAATGTGAATTCGGATAAGCATATCCAAAATCTTTTTTTTTTTTTGGGAAAGGAGTGTCTTCGGAGAAGCATATACTAAATATTCTAATTTTTAGTCTTGGGATTTTTCAGATATGCATATCCGAAAGAACTTCATACTTATTAAAACAATTAAAATCAAGGTGAATCAATACAATTAATAGTATAATTAATTTTATTAATTAAAATATATTATTAAATATATATCTTTAAAATCAATATATAATAATAATATTAGCCTAATAAACATTTAAATCAACACCTTAATTTTATATATAAAATTTATAATAATATTAAATATATGTATTTACTATTTATTTATTATTTTTTATGATACATAAAAAAATCATTTCATAAACTAATTTTCAGAAACAATTTTAAAGTTAAAAAAATTTATTTTATAAACAAAATTTCCAAAACATTATTAAAGTAAAAAATTATTTTACTAACTTATATAAATGAAAAATATTCTTATTATATTTCATAAGTAAAATTTGAATTATATAAAATTAAATATATAATTTATTCACTAAATAAAATTAAGAAAAAATCTTCTTTTAATTTTTTAAACTAAGTGAAAAATGATTTTTTTATCTTAATTAGTTATTAAAATAATTTTTATATTTGTAATTTTTATTTATTATTTTGAAAAACTATGTAATTTGAAATTTATATTAAAACATGAATAAAGTAGTAAATAATTTTATTCTTACTTGATCTCTTTTATTTTAAGTTTTTGTTGAATAATTATTAATGTATTTATTTTTTATATAATCATAATTGTTGTGTATTAGTTATAATTTTAGTAAGTATTAATATGAAATTTATCAAAAAATAATAAAAAAATTTATAATTATTATTTTTTAATTTATAATTGGAATTAGAATAGAAATATGAGCAGTGTAATTATCATTATTATTATTCATAACTTATAAATTATATCAATTTTAAGATATTATAATTTGGGACTTTGGTTAATTCGGATATGCATATTCGAATTAATCAATATCTCAAAATTTTTAATTTTTTGGGATTTTTCGGATATGCATATCCGAAAAAACTTTTGATGATTTTTCAGGTTTTTTCGGATATGCATATCCGAATTAATCAAAATTCCAATTTTTTTTAGTTGTTTTCGGATACGCATATCCGAATTAACCAAAATCCCAATTTTTTTCAGCAGAGGTTTTCACCCCAAAGGCGTCTACAAAGAAATTGTCATATTAATATATACAAATGAAGTTTTCGCATAGCAATTTCAAAATCAGCCCAGTTTGAAAAATCCAAACGACACCTCGTACGGACATAAAAATTCATTTGTGCATATTAACTATTTTTCTCTCATAAGAATAAACTTATCAAATTATACATGTATTAATATATTATATTAAAAATAATATATTTTTATTGTATTTAAAAAAATACTATAGAGTTTTATTTTAATATTTTATAAAAATTAATATTAAAAAATAGTCCGTTTATGGTCCGTTAGCCCAAAGTGTGTAAAGGGGGGTCAGACTCGGATAATAATTTTTGAACCTATATTACAACAGTCCTTTTTACTTAATCCTAAAAAGTCTGAAGCTTGTCAAGACCGACCCGTTTAAAGTTAAATAATCCGTTTTAACAATTCTACATGTTCAAATCTAAGATTTAGCATTTTTTTTCAAACTTAAAAGCTCTGAATCTAACCATTAACATTACTTAACCAATAATAATAATAATAATAATAATAATAATAATAGTAATAATAATAATAATAATAATAATAATAATAATAATAATAATAGTTTAGGTTGATGTTAAATTAGTTTAAGATATTGGATTTCCTTTATTTGTCTTGTTGTTTTGTTGTTGGCAGGATTTGAGTTGATTGCCTTGTTGTTAGCGTTTTTTGAATTAATAAAAAAAATTGAGACAGTTGAAGAAAATTTATGATTAGTAAAGCAATTAGTAGACTTGGCTTTATTCAATATGAGATTTGGGAAGCAGTAAAGTCCATTGGATTCAAGAAACCATTCAAGAAGGACTTCCTTAGAACCCTGTCATTTGACATAACATTTGTTAGGATAAAATTCAAAAGATGACTTAGTTATCATTAGAGAATTTTGACACAGAAAATAGGTTTTTGATAATTGCAGGCACATGTAATATATCACTAAGAATAAGTTTATTTGTAACATAATAAGTATCAATGGTTTTAATAAGAAGACTCTGTCCATTTCCTACATGAACTTGGCAATTACCCTTATAAGCTTTTATATTATGCAAACAAGTTTCAAAAGGTATAAGATGATGAGATGCACCTGAGTCGACAAACCATGATTGAGAGTCAAGTTTAGAAGGTAGTCAGTATTCCTGAGTGAGATCCTATGGTGTGTTTGTAGTAGGTGGCATTGTCAGTTTGCCATTGCTAGAGACCTTGAGCTTGTAGCTTCTCCTTTGGTTTCTTTGTCATTATGAGAATCATTTGTTCTTGGTTGGGAGTTGTTAGGACTTAAGGTTTCATCATACCTATACCAACAACTCAAGGCAACATGTCAAGGTTTTCTACACACTTGACATATGGGCATCCTTCCTTGTGCAATGCATCCTCTGTCACGCCTTCTTCCTCTTTAGCCCCGACCCATTCCTCTAGCATTGTTGTATCCTCCATGAGTTTCATGTGCTTCATGATCTGCATGAGCAACATTAGCAAATACATGTGCCACACCCAATTCTTTCCTGAACTTATCCAGTTGTGCTTCTTGCACATACAAGAGGGGTTCTACATCATATAGTGACAACGGTTCAATGCTTCCATACATTTGCATCACAAAGGAGTTATATTCTTCTGGTAATCCATTTAGTATCCATTTGATCCTGCTCCGAGATTGACACACCTACAGCTAGAAAGGAGCCCGCAATAGATTTGATTCGAAGCACGAATTCAGTGATTGAATCATTACCTTTCTTGAAAGACTTCAATTCCACTCTCAGCTGACGAACCCTAGCTCGCATTTGCATATTGAAGAACTTATGAATTTTGTACCATATCTCATAGGAATGTTTACAGGATAGGACTCGAGAAAGTTCCGATTCAGAGATGGTGGAAAGGAGCCATATGAACAACGCTTAATCTTAAACAATCCAAGATCCGTATTCTTTTGAGACAACATTTTGGAGTCGATCTTGAGCTGTCTTAAACTTCAGCAGAATGTGGGGATTCACCACAAACTTGTGCATCTTCTGAGTGAGGATAACACCTTCTACCTATTAATTCCAGAGGAGATAGTTGTTATCCTTGAGCTAAATTGAAATTTCGAACCATACAGATTGTTGGAGTTCGGTGTGAAGAAGCTCGAAGAATTGTTGCGTCAGAGATCTTAATTCTCTGTGTAGGAGTTCTGATTGTCAGAGGTCGCCATTGTTGATGCAGATGGAAGAGAGGGAAGTTTGGGTGTGATTTCTCTGAGGAAGATGAAACGAAAATGTGGTTTAGATCTGAACCACTTCTGATACCATATTAGAATTGTAGAGAGGATAGAATGCAAGGATATTCTACATAATGTATTGATATTATTTCATCTTGTTTTACAAGCTTCATTTACACGCCATATATATATATATATATATATATATATATATATATATATATATATATATATATATATATATATATATATATATATATATATATATATATATATATATATATATATATATATATATATATATATATATATATATATATATATATATATATATATATATAACTACTACTACATAGTTTGTTAGCTCACCTCATAACTAACATCTAACAAACTCTTAATAGAAAACTTAATAACTTTACATCTTTAGATTTGTTGTACATCGCTTATTTATATCATGTAAAATATATCTCTAACAGTAGATCATCCTGTCTTAAGTGACTAGTTTCTAAATTAGTTGTGTGTGAAGAATATCTAATTTATATATAAAAAAGGAAAAACTAAGCTACAACAACAAAATAAAATAAAAATAGTTTTTTTTCATCATTTATACCAATATTCGGTTAAATATAGGTTTCATAATTCAACATTGAATATGTTAAAAAAGAATATTCAATAATATATTTAAAATAAAGAATATCTTAAAGTAAAAAAAGCAAACATTATACTTTTATTTCAAAGAGAAAGTTAAGGCACATTTGGATAAACAACTTATTCGGAGCTTGTGATACAAGTGCTTATCAAAATATTTTTTTATGAATAAATTTTTATGTTTATATTAAATATAAAAAAATTGGACTTGGATCCTCTCCATTTTTTTTCTCTCCATCCTTCTCCTTCCTCTCTATCTCTCTCTTAATTTCATTCTCTCTCTTTATTATAAAATTGTTTTTGCTTAAGAGAAAAATAGAGAGGAAGGAGAAGAGATGAGAAAGAAAGAGAAGGAAAAGATCCAAAATATTATATTAATAGACAAGGCCGGTCCCGACATTTTAGAGGCCCTGGGCAAATATTAAACTTTTTATATTTTAAGTTATTATTATAAAATAAAATTTAATAATATATTTTTTATAAAATAAAAAAATTAATAGAACTAAACATAAATAAATAAAAATGTGTTATATTTCATGATATAAATTTAATAATAAATGAATAAAAATGTGTTATATTTCATGATATAAATTTAATAATAAATGAATAAAAATGTGTTATATTTCATGATATAAATTTAATAATAAATGAATTTATTATATGATGGATTTTTAAAATCTAAATTAAATATAATTTATATATAATTTTCAAAAATTATTTTAAAAAATTTAAAAGGTCCATGTAATATATATGATGATTTTTTTATTATATTTTTACATTTATTGTTGGAAGTTCAAGTTGAAAACTCTTTGTAGGAAATATACCCCTATATATTAACTTTCAAGTTTTTCAACAACTCCACTACCTATAATAAATAAGGGTACTTTAGTAAATAATATTAACTTTATCATTAAAATCAACACATTTAATCATTTTCTTAAGAACCGTGCAAAGCTCAAATAAGACACTTATTATGAGACGGAGAGAGTATAATCAATCAGTGAACAATTTATTTATTAATTAATATTTATTATAATTTTTATCTCTTCACCCGATTTTTGAGACTCTCGATTTTTTGAGGCTGTGGGCCTGGTTGCTCTGTCTCAGGGTCGGCTCTGTTAATACATAATTCAAATAAATTTTTAATGTGAAGTGGATATTACATTAATATTCATTCGAAAACAATTTAGTATTTACAATGTGGCCTTTGTGTACTTGAAAGGATAGATAGGATTAGATATAGTACTAATAAATAGAGTTAGATGGGTTTGTAATGCATTAATAAGCGAGATTGAAAAAGATAAGCAGCAATTGGAAGACAAGGATGGATTAAACATTAAAACAAACATGGCCTTAACTTGAAGGCGAGGGCGGGCGAGTGCGAAATAGAAGGGGGCTGTGCTTGTGACTTGTGTTGTGTTTTGCAGAAGCGGCAGCAGCAGTCAAGTCAGTCTGTGTGGTTGGCTGCTCGGAAAGTCAGAGATCTATGAAATGACATTCAATGCATAACAGACATGATTTTGACGTTTCACATTCTCATTGTCAAAAACTACGCACCAAAGCAGAAGTAAAATATAAATATAAATCAAAATGTTTAGCATGCAAGGTACAATAGGAATAAAATATAAATATTTTATTTTACTGTGGTCAAGTAGTTTAGTGATTGGGAGTATTTTTTAAAAATAAATAAGATGTGGCAGTTAAGAATCCACGATCCTATATCCGTTGTTCCTTGCATAACTATCAACTGATTTAGCAGGACTATACGTCTTTAACATCCTATTTTAAAGTCTTACATAATCTCACATTGAAAAAAAATAATTGATTATCTTCTCGTGCATCTCAAAAAATATAAGTAGGACTGTTAAAATGAACTATTTGATTTTGAACAAGTTAGTTTTTAATGAGCCTCCAAATTTTTATAATTGAGACAAAAATCATTTTATTTATTATAAATAGATTTTAGACTACAAAATTCTAAATAAATAAGACATTTGTTTATTATTTATCTTAATATTTGTTACAAAGAGTTTGTCTAACATGTGCAATATTGCACGTGTTAAGGCAACTAAAAATAGTAATTTATTATTAAAAACATTAATTATTTATTAAAAAATTATATATTTAATATAAAGTACACAAGTTTTAAGATAAACATATTATTTTAAATTTTTTAACATGCACAAATTTGCATAGGATAGAAGAACTCTATTATAAATACACTATATGGATATATGAAGTATATTACTTTATATAATATGTTTTTATGTATTATATTATTTCTCTCTTCTCACACACTCTTTCATCTATTTTTCTCTTTTTTCACTTTCTTTTTACAACCAATCACACCTTTAGAATCGACTAAAAAAAACCTTTTAAATTTAAATTCGAAGTCTCTGGCCCAAGCTCCATGTTTCATCGGACTTGGTAATGACATATTAACTATCGCATTTTGACAGACTTTATGTTCAATGGTAATAGACCATCTCCAGTAATCATGAAAATGAATTTTGAGCTCTTTTGCAAATCTTGTATATTTTTATTTATGTTTTTTTGCAGCAAGAGATCTACTTTGAATTTTCTTTGGCTGAGGTGATCCAAACTAATGTTTTGAACCGAGTTGTTTTAACTAATTGAGTTTGAAATAATAAAATGACTCATGTCAAAATGGAGTAGAAATAATAAATTGTGGATATAATTCATTTTGGCCATACTCAAGGTGGTCAATCATGAATGACTCAGACCTGCATGAGTTATGACTTGGGTCACCCTTGAAAATAACAGGACACTAATAAAAGTTTCATCCAATTTTTTGAAACAATCTGCAAAAGTGGCATTTTCAATATAGTGCTTTCATGGAGATTCCTGTATTGAGAATAGATCCATAATGCCAAAATTTGTGGTCCATGAATTCCTTTTTGAAAAGGCCTTCGTTAATTTATGAGTTGGAGTATGTGAACAAATCTTCCAATAGATGTTGTATTTTGAAAGGTAAACAAAGACCTTTGTTGACTCTCATTTTGCATTACATAACCCTCATGCAAGAACATATATTATATGTGGGAAATAAATACAGAAAAAAGTAAATACAGTTATATTATTTTTTAAAAAGTTTTAGTCCATATAAATCATCTTTGCTGCTTGTTTTAGTCCTTATGAAATTAATTTATATTAAATTGATCTTTATACTAAAATATAAAGACTAAAATCTTGGAGGATTTGCTCATATAGTAGTAATACGATTATTAGTAACATAAAGATTAAAATCAAATATTTTATATACTATAAAGGTTAATTTCAATACAAACTAAGTTTACAAGAACTAAAAGAAAATTAAAAGAAATACAATTTTGATTCTCTTATTTTGATGGTTTTAATTTTTTATTCCCCTATTTTAAAATTGAGCTTTTTTGTCCTTCTATTTTAGGATTTTTAAGTTTTTTAAGTCTCAGTCTCTTTTTTGCAGATGTAACAATGATAATTAACATAAAAAAATTAATTTTTAATAAAGTCACAATGATGACTTGGATAAAATATAAAAAATTATTAATTAATATTTATAATTTAATTTAAAAATATTGTAAATTATTTTATTAACTTTTTTAAAAAAATACAAAATTAAATTATAATAAGTTATTAATATTTTTTATAGGATGAATTCTTAATTAATAAATTTAATCAAAAAAATTTATATAAATATAAAAATTAATTAATTAAATTTTGTAAAAGAATTTGTTGGAGGCTAAAAGGGTTTGAACCCTAGACCTTGGGAGTTATTTGGACAAGTTTGCCTACCAACTAGGTCACTATCACTCATGTGAAACATTTTTAACTTAATATTCAAATTAATTTCTTAAAAGAATATAAATTAATTTATTTTTTAAACAAATAATTTATTATAATTAAAAAAAATATTTTTTAAATAGAACTATTTATAATATTATCAAATAATATTATAAATATAAATTAATATGTTTTTAATTTTTTATCCTAGTCATCATTACTACTTCATTAAAAGTAATTTTCTCAGAAGAACCTCTGCCCTTCAGATATTTGGGGATTCCTCTCACAAGTAAGAAGTTATATGTTCATCACTGTCTCATCCCGATGGAAAGGATTGTTAATAGAATCAAGCATTAGAGTGCAAAGCTTCTGAGTTTTGCAGGCAAGATTCAACTTATAAAGAGTGTGTTGTTTGGCAACTATTAGATGCAATATTTGTCTATCCCCAAGCCAGTGATCAATAGAATGGAAGCAATTTATAGGTCATCTATGTGGTCTGGCAGTGATACGGTATCTAGGTCCGGTGGCTTGGAAAAGACATGTACTCCTAAAAACCAAGGTGGGTTAAACATCATCTCTTTTGAAAGAATCGAACAAAGCTAGCTTGTGCAATTTGCTGCAGAATTTGAAAGGCAAAGCTGAGAGTTTGTAGATTCGTTGGGTGCACTGTTACTATAGAAAAGGAAACGACATTATGAACATGCATGTTAAGAAGAATTGCTCTTGGATTTTGAAAGTTGTTCTCAAGTGTAGGCAAAACATTCAGCAGTCTCAGGTCTGGCCTAGTTTGATGATTCAAAATAAGTTTAAAATTAGGGCCATGTACAAGGAACTTAAGGAGAACAGTCAAGATGTCCATTTAAAGAAGATGATGTTTGGAAACATTTCTAGGCCCAGAGCTATTCATATTATGTGGATGGCATGTCACAACAGCCTAGCAACCAACGTGTTACTTCGGCAAGAGTATTTAATCTCTGCAGCATTTTTTGTTTGACTGCCAGACCACTAAATTAAAAGAATATGGGAACATGTCCTTCAGTGGCTTCAAATCAAGCATCAACCCCGTGGTTGGAAGGAGGAGCTGCAATATATCATTATGTACTGTCACAAGAAAGGATGGAGAAATACACTACTTAAAGGTGCTTTTACTTAAACCGTATATGAAATTTGGGTTTATAAGAACAACATTTGCTTTGGTATCAAAGTTAATAGTCATACCATAGGAGATAATATCATACATAACATTGTATATAGAAGTTGGACTAAAGCTAACCTTAGGCACCACATAGGTAAATTACTGATGCCTTAGGGAGTTATGTCTGTTAGAGGATTTGTTTTGTTGCTTTGTTGGATCGTTTCGATCGCTCACATTGTTTTATTTGAAGGGTATTGTGCTAGCAGAGAAACTTGTGATGCGAAGTATCTGCTGTTGTTTTGTGTCAGGTATTCCTCCATTGTAGACTTTACATTTTGTGGGGATGGTTTGTAAGGCCTCTGAGAATACTTGGAATTCTTGCATCTTAATTTGAACAGTGATGGGATCTCCTCTAATAAAAAAGCATGAGATCATCAGTAAACCATATATTCGTGATCCCTAACTTTTCACATTTCGGATGAAAGTTGAAGTTAGGCCTGTGTTGTAATTTCCTCAAACTCCTGTGTAGGTATTCCATAATCAATAAAAATAATAAAGGTGAAATTCTATCAACTTGTCTTAGGCTTCATTTTGCTTGTATGCTAGGGTTGGGTTGTCCATTTAGCACAAACCTGTAAAAACTAGTCTTGACACATGGCATTACCCTCTCAATGAAGGTAAGAGGGAAGCTCAATTCCCTCATAATGTCATCCAAGGCTTGCCACTCTACAGTGTCATTAGCCTTTTGAACATCCATTTGAATTGCACACCTAGTGGAGACGTGTTTCCTTCCATAACCTCTTAGCAGCTCATGAGCAAGGATGATATCATCGCGAATAACCTTTCTAGGGATTGATAAGTGCCAATTTGTAGTTATTTGTGTATAATTTAGTGGAAAAGGCATGTTTTGTCAATCCATAATTCGTAGGTCTAAGCCTTACGTTCCTTCATTTTGAATTTAAATTTTTATTACTCTTAGTTAGTAAAACAAAATTTATTCAAAAATGTTTCACACAAGATTTGAGCACATTTCTATTAAAACAAACACTCTTTGACATGAAGCCATTTGACCACAACACAAAAACATTGTATCCAATTTATATACAATATTATATAAATACAAATCTCCAAACAATATTTTGGAAATTTCTAACAGTTCTCCACCATTTATAAAAATAATTAAATCTCATATTTATGGAAATATCATGGTTTCAGATAATAGTATCTTAGGATTTGAATCATTATTTAGTAAATTAAATTTTCATTCATCCCAAAATAGATTGGTAGACAAGCTTTGAACCAATTATTCATTAGAACAAGCATGTATAATTCACACAAGAAATCTCGGTACTATCAAAAGAATTATAAAAATTGACACATTTAATACGACATTGGGTCACGTATCTTTTTCATGAAAATTTAAGAGTAAAGCCCTTTAACTTTATGAAGCGGCCCCACTTCATTCTCTTATAGGTAAACTATATCAAAAATGCACCCATAATTATGTATTCAAGCAAACATATGCTATATGTCTATTTAGAGGAAAACCTCATCTTATCACATTTGTTCTTATGGTCCAAATACTTTTAACCCTTGGGATGTATCTTCTGTCAAGTACTTCAATCACTCTAATAATATACTTTCATCATTGAACTCAAGACTTAATGCTAATCGAGGGTGAGTTGAGTTTCCATTATTGGTGATTAATCAGATATGGGCTTGTATCACATCCCTACATGATGCCTTCAACATCATATCCTTGTCAATCATTTCGTCAAATAATTGAAAGATATTTCCATTTATTAATTTTGAATATTCAAACAATACAAATAGATACATCTTTTATTTATTCTTGATAGTTTAACCAACTATCAATCATGACATTATAATCATTGAATTACTTTGTATCTCGTACTATCATTTTAAATCATTCAACATTTGTTATTAAGCCATTTAATAATAAGCAATACAATTTAAAATTTCACGTTTCTTTCAAAATGCGCACAACATATTAATACAATAAACATATAAAACAACCACAATAAACATGATCATCAATTTCTATATCTGAAACAATAATGATCATTATTTTATCACATTTAAGATTTTATCATAAATTCAACCATGTAAATCATAAACACATGTAAAAATCAAATCTAAATAGTTAGATTATTTAATTCTCTTAAATAAACTTCTATCACTTACATGACATAGAACACATACATACATACACTTGAAATTTATTATATAACTATTATTCATTATACTTTAAATAAATTTGAGTTTTAAGTCACAACAATTAAATGGATTTAATTATATTAAAAAAAAATATTTTCCATTTTAAAGATAAATTAAATGATATCAGTTCAATACTCCCTCCGTTTTTTATTATAAGTCGTTTTAGACTTTTCACACAGTTTAAGAAAAATAATAATTGTTGTATGAAAGGAGAAATTATGAAGGTTTTTACAAAATCATCTTTCATTAATGATATATGGAAGATAAATTTATATAATTAAAAGGAGAGAGAATAATAAATATTTAAGGATATAATAGGAAAAGTAACATTAATTATTCATTGGAATTGTAAAACGACTTATATTTAAATACAATTTTTTTTCCAAAACGACTTATAATAAAAAACGGAGGGAGTATATACTAAACTCATAATAAGTATATTTATTTATGTCACAACTTTTATTAAATGCAAATTCAATACTTTGTGATAAATATTTATGAAAATATTAACAAACAAATTTCATATTTAATTTCTTTGTAAATAAATAAAAAAATCACTTTCATATACATATACAACATAATAAATTATGCAAACCAAATAAATCCACACTTTATTACATACAACACAAACTTAATTATAACTTTTTCCGGCATCGGATACACATTCTTAAAAGTGGGTAATTTCTGAAAATTACTTCTATGCAACAAGATAATCATTTTGTACACTTGAGTTCTTCTCTTGGTTCATCCTTTTCAAGAACCTACATTCACTTTTAAAATGCTCCGGTTTGCCACAATAGAAGCAACTTTCTTTCTTTCCTTTTCTTTGTCCATTAACATTGTTGTCATGAACATCTTTGTATTAAAAACACACTCTTTACCACTAAGCCATTTGACCACAACACAAAACAAAATTTATTCAAAAATGTTCAACAACACAAGATTTGAGCATCTTTGTATTAAAAAACACTCTTTATCATTAAGCCATTTGACCACAAGACAAAGCACTACATCCAATTTATATACATTATTATAGAAATAAAAATCTCCAAACAATATTTTGAAAATCTCTAACAAAAATCACACAAACACACTTTCGAATGATTAGAAAGCCTTTTTTATTTTATTAAAACTACCAAAAAACTTTTTTGTGCCTACCTAATGGATTAGAGACTCATTCTGGTCAATTACGAGGGTTCTTATATGTGATCATCAATTGGCATATTAGTGTTGATCAATTATCAATTGTGTAACTCTAATAATTAATTAGAGGATGCCATAATCGATTAGTGACGAAATAATTTAAAAACCTTCATATTTGAAGTGCAAAATCTATTATATCAAATGTATGGTCGATTATGAATAGTAAAAAACCATGAATTTTTTCCATTTTTGAACCTCAATTTGTCCTATAAGTAGAGAGTTTATTTCTCTTTCACACTAGAAAATATATTTTGAATACTCTTTCTCATTTTCCACTCTCCTCCCCCTTTTTATTTTCTTCTTCTATTTTGCCTTAGTGCTTTGAGAGTGAAGTTATTAATGAGGTAACTGATTTTGGTGTGGGGACAATTTTGCAATATCTCTTGTGAGATTTATTTTGGTTCTAAGTTAAACCAAATTAAAAAGCTCTTGTTTAGTTTGTGCAGGTCGTCATCAAAATTTCTTGTTTGCTTCATGAGTTTCATACGTTGTAAAAGCTCTTGTTTGGTTTAAGAAATAGTCCGTTAAATTTTCTAGTTTGATTCGTGAGCTTAGATTGTTGTAAAAACTCTCGTTTAGTTCAAGAGGGTTTGCATTAAAATATCCTCTTGATTCGTGAGTTGCACCTAGTATAAAAGCTCTCATTTTCAGAATTATCCTTGTATAAAATCATGTGTTTGGTTTAGAGGAAACCATTGTAAAAATCTAGTTTATTTGTAATAAGGCTCATGGACAAAACCTGTAAAAATCTCTCAACATAGTGGAAATTATCAATAAAATGTTCTTGGGGAGAGGAATACGTCAAGTGGTTTGGACGAATCTCTATAAATCTTTGGTGCATCGTTCTCTTCACTGATCTCTTTACTTTTTTGTCTTTTATTTACTTTTGTTGTACTTCTTTCTTTCTACTCTAATTTTTTTATATTTCGGTGCTTTTTTTTGTTTGTTTTAAAAATTTGTTTTAAATTCAGAGTTTATCAAATATATTTTTTTTGGATATCATTTTTCAAACTAACACAATTCACCCTCTCTTATGTTTGGAGTCACTTGTCCCACGCTTAGGTCTCTTATGATCTTTTGTAATAAATTTGAAGACAACACGTTAAAATTGAAAAAAACTTGGTTTAAGGTTGAACTTGTGTAAAAACTTTAGTTGTTTGGTTGTTTGGGCAGAGCCTGTGAAAAAACTCAAAAAATTGTTTTGTTTAAGGTTGTGCAAAAATTCAAGTTGTTTAAGGTCATTGGTTTTTATCTTATGTAAAAACTCAAATTGGTTTTAATGAAAATCTCAAGAGGAAACCATCGAGAACTAAAGTAAACAACATGGTTTTAGGTCAAACTACGATAATCTCTTGTATGATATTTCTTACCTTATCTCTTTATAATTTTGTTTTTTTATATTCTCTGCTATTATTTCTTTATCCTGCTGCCTATTCTCTTTTCATCTTTGCTTCTAACATAAATTCGTGAAAAATGTTTGTAAAACCTGCCTATCCCAATCTAACGAGGAATGTATTATAGTTCATGACAAAGCCTACACTCTTGATATGCACTATTGTCTTAATAATACAACATACACCATTTAACACACCAATTAATTTCTCAAACTTCAATGCTAGCATGGCAACCAGTTTTATCGCCATTGTATAAAAAAAAAAAAATTAGCAATGAATCCTTTGAATGACATTTTTTGCAAGCCAAAGTTTCACATATTCAATGTTTTGATTCCAAAAGCCTCTCATGTAAGTGTTGATTTGCTACAGTTAGCAAATCACAAAAATATTGAGCATCATCTTTTGGGAGCACTCATCAATCTCTTCCTCATTTCTCTCATCAACCATACTTTTGGAAGTCCTAAATTGACACAAATACATCTTCCATCATAAGTTGCATCAACTTAAATGGAATCATTATTCATATGTCCACCCTTATCAATACTTCTTTTTTTTTTTTTAACACTATCCATAATAATGGTGTTTGAACTTTAAATGGTATTAGCAAAACGCATGTCCATTAAATTGCTTATGAAAACATGTATTATACACTAGCAAAATTTGGTTTGAGGGATCATCTATATATAGATCATAGAATTTGATAAGGATGACAAGGGAAAGTAAGTAGCATTCTTGCTTCATTCATATTACGTAAAAAAAACATCCATTACACAAGCAGTAAGCAGTCACAAACTGCCCTAACATAAAGAAAAGAAAAAGAGTCAATTGTCCTTAAAAGTCATGTAAAGTACTTAGGACAATGTTTACAAGACATAATTATAATTAAAATTGATGAAGTTTTTCTCCTAACACTTATTATCAACAATAAGCTTTCATTTGTTCATTAGTGCAGCCCTTGACATCAAACGCTTCTCAGACACCTGAAATTTTTTATATATTAATCAAATTATCAACATGTTTAAGATCAAATTCATAATAAATAAATCTCGAATATATTTGTAAGATACTTACATTCTCCATCTTAGCTTGATTGTTGCTCTCCAACATTAGCCCAAAATGAATATGAGGAAAATGTGCCCACTATATAAAAAAATAAATAATTTCCATATATTATTAATTATTAATATATATAAATTAAGTAAATCAATGAATTAGTTGAATTAATTTGAATATTAATTACATACGTTCTTTGCAGCTGTACTGAAAGCTTCTCTGTGACTAATATCAGGATTATTAGCCTTTATCCTCTGAATCTCTTCCCTACACATATATACAAATTAATTAAGATGCTTTAAATTGAATAAGTTTATCAATTAAGTTTAAGAGTATTTACTTTATGAACTGATTATAAGCAGAAGGTACACGCTGCCTCTTCTCGGGAGCTGGAAAAAGAAAATAACAACTCATGAGATCGATCATTAATTAACACAACTGTATATATATATATACATAAAGATATAAATATATATTATTGACAATTATTATTTAATTTTTCAAGAAAAATAAATAAGCGGTGGCTTTGATGAGTTTGAAGAATAAACTCACGGCGGTTAACAACTCTTTCTTGAGTAACATGAGTGGTTGGTGCAGTTCTCATTGCAATCCTATCGTTGCATTTGGAAGTGTTGCCACTGGTTCGAATCCTATACTCTGGATTCATGCAGTGGCTAGGTGCCTGCATATGAAAATCAATGAGATATTAATAAAACAGTTAATATCAATAATTTGTTCAGTGAGAAAGAGAGAGATGAAAGCAGCAGCTTTAAAATCACTGAGCATAATATGACATGAATGCAACAACTAATAATCTGAATCAAATTGAAATAAAGGGCTCAGATTTAGGGATCTAGTATTCAATAAATTTCATTAGGATGTGTTTGGTTGAAGAAAGAGGATAATACGTTGAAAAGAAATCATTAAACCTAGATATATGAACTTAGTTATACATCAAATCAAATCAATCAAACAAACCTGAAGGTAATACCCAAAAGTATTAATTATTTTTTGGGTTAGTGGGTTAGGACAAATTCTGACGAGTCTATGAAAAAGTGGTAAAAGAAAAAGGAAATAGGTTTTTGTTTATGGCGGCTTAGTTGCAGGTCTACCTAGGGTTTTGCTCATCAGGTGGAAATGAAATGACAGACAGACATGCTTTCAATTCAGAAACCTAACTAGCTTCCCAAACCCAAACCAAGATGCTTCGATTATCTCAAAAAGGAATAACTTTCCAGAAACCCTAGCTACCATAGGATCCAGAAATCAAAGTACCCTAACTAGGTACTAGCTCTATTTTTTTTTTTTTACTTTTGATTTTGTTTTTTTTTTCAATAGATCAATTTGTCATAACCACTAAAAACTCAAGGCACATAGTATTTGGGTTTGAAATTTAGTAATATCGGTTTCTTCTACCAGTTGAGCTAGAATTTGTGGACGGTTTTGTTTTTCTAAATATGTGATTTAATTAGTAGATCATATAATATTATTCAGATTATTTATGTAATTCACCTGAATATCTTGCCATGAAAGTGACTGAAACGCTGCAGCCATGTTCACAGACCATAGATTTGTGCAGTGACCACATCTAACGGTCACTATGTCAAACAAGCTACTGCATGGAACACTCACCTGCATCAAATCAACCATTAATTAATTAGATCATTAATTATTTCCCATTTTATCACTTGTTACATGCATACTCTATTTACTACTTAAAGCAACTACACAAATATTCAATTTAAAGCCAACAAAAAAAAATTCACATATGCTTCTTATGACCTGATCTTGAAAAATTGTGCAGTTTCTTGGTTTCTCTTTCCATAGAAAATTGAAAAGATGCATTGATCAAGGTTTTTTTCTTACTTAATTGAGAAATTAAGCAACAATTATAAGTGTAAGTTAGTTAAAGGAAAGAGAGTTATGGAAAGTTTAGGTCATAATAGGAAAGAGGTGTGAAATAGAGGGAAGAGAAGAGAAAAAGAGTTGTCATATCAACAGTGTTTTTATCATTTAGTGTTTTGTTTTGGCGTTATGGAGAGGACATCTCCATATATTATTATGAAAACTGGCTAGAACAGTGGCAAGTACAATCAGCCACACCTTCACTTTGCCCTTTCTTTCTTCCATGCCTTGTTAAGCTAAGACAGAGAAAGAGAATACATACATGTGAGTGTCTGTGTTTGTGTGACCTTGTTAACAACTTTGAGGTTATGACTTTTTCTATGACTGCAAAAGAAAGAAAAAAAGAAAAAAAGAAAAGTCCAGGGAGATTGAGACTTGACTGTGTGAAAGAAAAAAAAAAACTAACAAGCCCAGAAAGTGAGAATTCAAATATATATCAAAAGTGCAAACACACCATACAACACAACATAGCATAACATGCTTTCCTTTTCAAGGATCTGAATGAATTCCTTTATACTTAGATATGTACAAGACAAAGAATTCAACACAGTCAAGTATATATGTGAAGAAATGAAATAACTTCTTGATTATTAATATAGAAATATGTAGCATGCAAGATGTGAAAAAGTAGATCCAACTGAATTATGAAAGATATATACCGCAAGAACAATATTGCAAAAGTTGCAAGGGATGTAGCAGAGTTGTTCTGCAGGTGCAACATCGATACTGCAGCTTGACATGTTTCTATGAGTAAGATTCTTTTACAAAAACAAAGATATGAAAGAGGTGGAAGAAGGGAGAAGGAAAACAAGGAGAAGAAGATAGATAAGATAATTAAACAAATATCTTGCAAGAGAAACCAAAGGCTTGTTATTATTCTCTCTCTCTCTCTTTCTTTCTTTACAAACCCTCTACTTGGTTTGTGTATATTTATAAGCTAGTGGGTATGAGAACAGTAAATAAAAGCTAAGGGAAGGGTGTATATATAGAAAATTAGGGTAGAAAGAGCTTGATGAATGGGTTTGTTTGGAATCCAAAGGAACAGTTATATTAGTAAGAGGAGGAGAGAATTAATAGGGTAAGGTAGTGTGTGATATGAAGAAGAAAAAAAAAAAGTGCCCACGGCAGTAGGGGAATGCTGGGACCGGGAATGGTAATTAAAGTGGTTTTTTTAAGTACATATTGGAAACATCACATAATAGTGGACAATAATTCATCCACATTATAATTACTTTTATAAAAAAAATATATCATTTACGCACAACTAGGAAGAGTGATATCTCGTGTCTAATATAATCATAAAAGATGATAAAACTCTCATGGTAAAAGTTATGCAATTGATGCATTCTAAATAATAATATCATCAATGGTGGAGTTAGGTTTCACTCTTTGGATCTTTCTATGAGCAGGAGTTTAATTGATTCGCCTCTTCTTATATGAAAAAGATCGGAGATGGTCAATAGACCGAATTTTGACATGATGTGTGAGTTGGTACAACTCTGTTGTGTGTTTCTTCTAAGAGGTTATTTCTTATCTTGGAGCAAAAATCTTAGGCGGTGGTTTATTTGATTGCCTAGAAGGGGGATGCTTAGGTTTAGAGTTTTAGGTGGAGGAGAGTTCTTCTAGTTTGAGAGGAGGATCTCCTGGAGACTTTACTCGGTATAATCACGGGAGAAGTTAGGTTCTACCTGAAGGTTGTTTGGTTTTGGAAACTTGACTCGTCAGACAACTTTTAGGTGAGACCTATATGTGATAATCTTTAGAGCAGACCTGAAAGAGTAATTAGGGGATTTGCTAGGATTTGGAAGAGTTGGGCTCCATCTAAGGTTGTATTATTTTCTTGGTAGTTATTTAAGAATAGGTTATTAACTAAGTGAGTAGTGGGTGTGTTGTGTGTAAGGCCTGTCGAGTCTATTTGGCATAGGCACTGCAACGAATAATATTTTTTATGATGAAACTTTCATCTCGAACATGCTAAAAACCGAGAGTATATGTCTTGAGATCGCCTTGTTTGATTTTGTTAATAAAATAAACAACATCTTACCTCAATCTTATAAAAAATGAGATAACAAAGTTATAAGTGAGCCCCATTTTTTATACATAAAAAAATAATAAACCTATTCTCTCGGTTTTTTTGGAGAACCTATGTAATATATAGCTTTAAGGCATCACGCTTCGAATCCCCGTTACAACATTTAAAAAAATTTCAACGATTCATCACTTGGTGTCTTTTCTATATTGTTGATACAATGGTTGAGGGGCATCTAGTTGATTCGTCTATATTGTTGGTTGATAATAATGTGGATGAAGAGCATGGAGATTTTGGATCCGATGACAATATCACATCAAATGATGAAAATGATATGGATGACGAGCATGAAGATTTAGAATAATGAATATGTGTTGTTGAAAATGTGTTTTTGTAATTTTATTTAATGAACCATCTATTGAATGTGTTAATGAATATGTGTTAATGAATGTGTTATTGAGAACGTATTTTTGTAATTTTACTTAATGAACCATCTATTGAATATATTATATATTAATTGTGTATTCTCTATAAATAGGTAAAATGCCACCCCGACCTGAAAAAGATAAGGGTGTGAGTGATAGTGGTAAGAAGAAGTCCCAACGTCCACGAATAGTAATATGTCAGTCTCCTCAGTTGGCCATGTGTCCTCCCCCGCAGAGTCAGGTTAATCTTATGTTCATGGCCAGTACTCAGGCTTTTATGCCATTACTCTCCTCTCTGTTTCCATCTGGGAGTCCGTCTTTTATTAGCCTAGCTGGGGGATCATTATTTGTTATGCCACCATCTAGTTATCCATTCCAGCAGACACAAATGTCCTCATCTTTCCAGCAGACACATGTGCCCCCATCCTTCCAACAGACACATATGCCCTCATCCTTCCAGCAGACACATGTGCCCCCATCCTTCCAGCTAACCGGAGGATCTAGTATTCCACCGCCCACACAGACTAGTCGCACACCATATCCCCCACATGTGCCCCCATAATTCTAGCAGACCGAAGGATCTAGTTTTCCACCACCCACACAGACTGAGGATGATGATCAGGCGGAGGATGAGGATGATGATTTAGATGGGAGCGATCTTCGAGGGGATGATGATCTGAGCCAAATTCATATCATTGAGGGGAGATTTTGGATTTGTCACGAAGGAAGCTCGTAAGTTTCTTATTTATCAATTTTTATTTAAGTATATGTTACTATTTTTAATAACTTTATAATATTAATTCAATTATTGTTGTTTAGATTCGGGCCGAGCCGGACTGCTGCCAAAGTTATAAGTTATATAATTCAGCAAAATTATAAAACATTTATAAAGAGTTTTAAAGATGTCAAGGGCGATGATAGAGAACATTAGTTTAAACAATTTCAAGTATACTTAATTTATTGTTTAAGTTGTTGTTATTTAATTAAATGACTTTTTCATTACACTTATCTAACTTTTATTTTAATGTTATACAACATTGCAGAAAAAATGTGTGTGGGAACCACTGAAAGAGAGGCTGATTTAAACAAATTATTATGGAGAACTGCAAGACAACTTTCTGACATGCTACGACGTGTTAGAAATCGTTGGGAACTTCATGGCATCCGTTCTAGTTAGATAGGAGAAGAAATCTTTCAGGAACTTCTTAAATATTGGGAGGTCGTGAATTTCTAGCTAAATCTGAAAATGCAAAGAAGATGAGAGCATCTGAAAAAGGGATTGTCTTAATGCTGTTGGAAGTATAAGCACTGCTAAGCATCTTCGACGCCTGGTAATAATTATTACCTTTTTTTAAAGTAATAATTTGATTTATAATAGATATTGTTAATTATAGTTAATTTTATTATTTAGGCAAAGGAATTGAATAGACCATCTCTGATGACCGAGCTGATTGTAAGGACTCGGACAAAAAAACAGGGGGTTTTGTTAACAATCGTACACAAAAAGCTATGGTAAGTTATTTAATTTACTTTCCTTTTTTTTTTAACTTATTGACAACTTTTGTGTCGTGATTTTCACGTGGCATTTGAGATGTTATGGCGTGAAAATCATGTGGCAACTAAAGTTGCAGCGTGAAAATCACGTGGCTATTTTTCAAATATTATTGAAGTAAATTTAATTTCATTTAAATTATATTTAACTTAATTTTTTTTTTTATGTGTAGGATGATTATCATCCATTACTTGTACGATTTCTGAATAGTAATCCTCGTTATACTCCAAGACCAGAAGAGCCTCTTCATCTGGGTGTGGATTTTTATATTTGGAGTGAAGTCATTGGCGAAAAGAGGTCTAACAGGTGTTTTTTTGGTGGTCAAAATTTGAAAGGCACCTTGAGAGTTGATGATAGAACTTTATATCAAAGAGTTATTGACGGGGAAGGAGGTTCACGTCCCGTAACTTTGACATCGGAACAGCGAGAAACCATAAGACAATTGGCGATAAATGAGGCGAGACGCGATGCGGCAGAACGTGAGGCGGCTTTGAAGGCCCAAATGGAGGCAATGGAGAGTGAGCATCAGCGGCAAATGGAGGTCATGGCGAAGAGGCAATCTAACATGGAGGTGCAAATGCGGCAA
This sequence comes from Vicia villosa, assembly GCF_029867415.1. Lineage (NCBI taxonomy): Eukaryota > Viridiplantae > Streptophyta > Magnoliopsida > Fabales > Fabaceae > Vicia > Vicia villosa. Next base: position 33,345,974 of record NC_081180.1, on the reverse strand, counting down.
TTTATGCAATCGTTTAGTGGAAACTAAAACGTGGGTGGTTATGCGCCAACGGATCAGGAGAACGAAAATGATGATGAGTTTCCCGACCCGGACTGATTGTTGATTTAATTTAATTTTTATTTTGTTGTTACTTTTGATTTTGAATTTTTGTAAAATATTAACTAATATATAATTACATTTAGTATTATTTGATTTATAATTTTAGTTTATTAATTTATATGTTTTAGTATATTTAATTTATTAATTTAATTTATGTATTTTAGAATATTTAATTTATTAATTTGATTTATATATTTTAGTGTATTTTGCATATTTAGTTAATTAATTTAATTTATTAATTTTAAAATATTTAGTTTATTAATTTAATTTTTAATATATATATATATATATATATATATATATATATATATATATATATATATATATATATATATATATAATCTATTAATTGGGTTTAAAATTTTATAAAAAAAAAAATTAGTGATGGAATTTCATGTCACTAATTAGTGACATTAGATTCACCTTGCAACTTAAGATTCTTTTCTAAGATTTGCAACGTGATTTTCACTTGTGAAAATCACGTCACTACTGAGTTGCCACCTTCTCTCTTGCGTCGTTATTTTCCACATCGTAAATTTTAGTTTGTTATGTTTTTTTTATTTGTGGCGTGATTTTGTCACTACTGGATTTTTTTGTAGTGAACTACTTATCAACATTTAACTTTTAATTATGATCAATATATTCTTTTATTAAAAATTACTATCAATGTCGATCTAATATATATATAGAGTCCGTTTGGTTCAACGGAGGGGAGGGGAGGGGAGAGAATCTAATCGAGAGGAAGGGAATGGAGGGGAAGGGAGGGGAGGGAATTTAACTAAATATATGTTTGGTTCAAAGAAGGGGAGGGGAGGGGAGGGGAGGGGAGGGATTTTTAACAACAAGTATGTTTGGTTCACAAGGAGAGGATAGGGATTTTAAAAATAATTTACCTTTTTATCCTTATAAATATTATTATTTGTGCTTAGTAAAAATAATTCTTAATAAAAACTTGTTCATTCATAAACCATAATATAACCGTAAACAACAACACACATTAGTTGAACTATATATCTTCAACGCAAATCAAACTATTATCTGATCTTATCATTCATCTAACCTAATAAAACAACTCCTATAATTAAAAATAAATAAAATAAGGTTAGAATATTAAAAAAATTAAATAAATAATATTAGAGTTAAAAAATTTATTTATAACATAAATATATTATATTTGCCTATATTGTATATTGTTATTATTAATATTAATAGTATAATAAAAAAAGTCTTATTACTTATATATATATATATATATATATATATATATATATATATATATATATATATATATATATATATATAAAAGTATGTTATTATTATAAAAATAATAATATAATATTAAAAAGGGAACTTCAACAAAATAAAAAGAAAAAAACTCACCTGAAAGGAACAACGCACAAATAGCAACCGCACAATAAAAAAAATAAACGAAAAAAAAATCTAGTTTTTAATAATTCAATAAAGATAATCTTGGAATTAAAAAAAATAATTGAGGTTAAAATAGGGAAAATAATATAATTATGATTACTAAATCTCCCCTCCCCTCCAAATCCCTCCAATTTGAAGGGGAGCAAAAAGTGAGTCTAGGAGGGATTTTGCTCCCCTCCCCTCTCTTCCCCTCACCTTATAAAAAATGAACCAATTACACATATTTTTATAAATATCCCCTCCCCTCACCCCCCTCCCCTCCATCTACTCACAACCAAACAGACCCTAGAGTATTATAATAAATTATCACATTTAATTTTTAACACATTATTAATTACTCTTCTCGTCCCATATTTTACACATTTTACGCCAATTAAGGAAAACAATTAGTTTTATATGAGAAAATATGTGAAAGAGAAATTATTTATAACTTAAAAAAATATATTATTCATTTATTACATATAAGAGAAATTTGAAGAATTTAAAGAAGTAGTAATAAATGATTTTTTTAAAAAGAATTAATTATTTCAAATTTTAATTCATTAAAGAGGTTAAAGGTAGTGCACTGACAGTGTAAAAAAGTTTTATACTGTCATCCAATAGAAACAAATCGTTTTGCCATGTCATATAAGTTTTTTTAAATTTACAGTCTGACTTGTCCTGATTCATGGTCGTGATTGGTTGATAGTGTAAAACTTTTTTACACTCTCAGTGCATCTCCCATTTTCTCTTCATTAAATACACATATTTTTTAAAAAAATATGTGCTTTTTAAACTTTTAAAGAATGTTTTTATAACTTAAAAAATATTTCTTTTTGTGAGATTATAATCCTATCTTATTTTGTATTGAAATTTATATGTTGAATGAGTTATTTAATTTTTGTAAAAACAAAAAAGAATATTATTTTTGTATGTTAAATTTTAAGAGGCAACCTAATTTATAAACATAAAAATATTATAAAAGAAGATTTATAAATAATTATGAGTTATGGCATTATTTCTACCCAATGAGAGTGACCACTCTAATCCTCAGACAAACCTGCAAATCCACAGCGGACTAGGGGGGCGATAATTTATTATCATACATAAGAAGATACGACTTTCTTCCATATGATAACTTCAGCTTCAATAACGGTTATCTATATATTTTTCCAACAAAATATGACTTTATAAATATATAAAATATGTAATCATTATTAGAACAACATTATCCTTGCAGGTTAATAAATGACTTTTTAATTGTACTAAACTTTTTTTTAGTAATTACATATTTAATATTAAAAATTGAAACAGGACAATTCTTCAAAATTTTATGTCAGTTTTACAATTTTACATAATTAAAAATAGTTAATATATAGAAAACAGATGTTATAAATTATTTTATAAAAATAATCTTTATTAGTAATATTAAAAATTAAAATAAAAGAGTTAGAAAAAATAGATAAATAATTAGTCAAAATAAATAACATGACAATAATTATTTAAAATATAGTATGATTAGTAGTAAATATATTTTGGAGTAAATATATACATAATGCCATGTATCAAACTCAAACCGGTAAAAAGAATTAATTAAATAGAGAAGATTAAAGAAAGAGAAAAGGGATGGTGCACTGAACTATGAATTATTTTTACACTGTCAATCAATAACAACTATGTATTCCATCAAGTCACATTGTAAATTTTAAAACACTTATATGATTTGACACTTTAAAATATTCTGATTGAATGAATGTGTAATAATTTTTTACATTGACAATGTACTACCATTAAACTTTTAAAAAAATCGTAAAAACAAATTTATCTAATGAAATGAGACTATAACTACAAGTCATACTAAAAAGTATTTCACATTGACGTATTTAAATAAATATACTAATAACTTTTTACTATTATTAATGCACTTAATTTTGTAATTTTGATTAAAAATTACAAATTATCAATAACTTAATTATATATATATATATATATGATCTTACCGAGCAGATAAGATGACCAGCAATAATGAAGGCTTGATGTTCGGGATGATGAAGATGGGAAAAAGGGTTGTACCTGCAAGGGACTCCGATGCCAAAGTAAGTATTATTTCACAAGGTACAACAAAGTATTAGGGTTTAGTGGTAAGAAAAATATTACCTTGCCCTCTGTATGTAGAGGGCTATTTATAGGAGGTTTTGGCGAGCGGATTGGACTCCTCCTTCTGGGGCGGATATTCAGGAGACGCGTGGATTGGTTGTTTACCGGGCACGAAGGGTCCTTATGGTCGGTCACTTGGCCTGTTTGCCCAGTCTGGTCGGATGGAAGCCACCACGTGTGTCCTAAAGTGTATTGGGCCGAAGGCGGGAATGGCCCAATTGACTGGATTGGGCCGGTCCAGAACAGGAGCCCCCCAAGTCGTTGCTTCCGGTCAGAGGAGTGACGACTTATAGAAAGTAGATTCGAGGGTTCGTGCCCCGTCTATCCGAGGGAGGTAGGCCGTTCATTTCCGAGGAGAGGAAGGGTCAGGTCGGGGTGAAGAAGCGTGTTGTTTACAAAAAATTGGTGATTGGGAACGTTGCATTTAATGCGAAATGATAGGCAATCAATTACCTAGGCAGTAGGGTTAATGATGACCATCCCTCTGCACAGTCAGGCACGTGCGGCGCGTGTGGGGATTTAAGTAGCCTATAAATAGAGAACAATCCCCATTTTTCCAAACTTTTCAAATTCGTTTGCTTCGTTCTCCCTCCGTCGACTCTTTCTCTTGCAGTGGTGTTTGTTACCGTTTCTTCAGTCTCTTCATCAAAATCGTAGCCGTAAGTTTAACCTATGATCTCTGCTTTCTGCATTTTTTATGCTTTGATCTTTATTTATAATCGATTGCATGTGGCTAGGGTAAGCTTTTAGGAAGATTTTTTTATGAACATAGATGATGAATGTGGTGGCGTACGGTGGAGATAGGAGGTTCCTCCGTCGTACATGAGTGTGCTTTGTTATATTTTAGATTCTGGCTTTTTGTTTACTTTTTAGTGTGTTTTTCTTCGTGCTCCAACGTCGTAGTTAGAGGTCCTGCGTTTTTGCCCCTTTTCCCGGGCGCAAGTTTCTTCTGGCTCGGTATTTGTGGTTATGGGGGGAGGCAAGGACGCAGTTCTTGTGGTCTCTAGGTCGTAGGCGTGCCCTTTCACTCTGGACGATGGTGGAAGGGTGGATTTGATTTAACTATCGAATTCACTGTTTCCCCTGTGTTTCAGGTGAAAATGGGCGAAGAGATTCGCCCGACGGCATCTGGCTCGTCGTCTTCCATTCCTCCAGCCCGGCAAGAGGTGCCTCAGCGGGTCTGGGTGCACCAGGAGGCACTGGACACAGAGAGTTACTTTCTGGAGGACGACAGTGATATTTTCACCGAGGTGGGTGAAGGGTGGTCGGTTCTGATTCCGGCTGAAGGAGACCGAATCTGTGATGTGTATTCCCCTGACTTGATTCCTATGTACGAGGTGGTGTTCCGGGAAATGGGTTTTCGTGCCCCTTTTACTGAGTTCCAGGTGGCGGTGTTCAACCATTTGGAGGTGGCCCCCGGGCAGCTTCACCCTAATTCCATTGCTTTTATTCGAGCCTTTGAATTGGTTTGTGCCCATTTGAAGATAGCGGCGACGCTTTCTCTGTTTTTCTATATATTTTGTGTTCAGCGCACGGTGAGGGACGGTCGTTATGGATGGGTATCTCTGAAGCAGTCCCGAAAGGTTTTCAAGTCTTATTCTGACTCTTTGAAAGGATATAAGTCCCGCTTCTTCCTCATCCTCCCTCACTCTCGGGAAGCCCGGGAAAGTGTCTTTGACCGCGTGCCGACTTTGGATGTCCATGGTCGTCCGGTGCTCAATGACATTGGGGAGCCAGTCACCTCTCATCGGTATAAGTTCAGATTTTTCTGGTCGCAGGACCACTTTAGGTATGGGACCGACCAATACATCACCCGACTTTCGGACTTGGACGAGGATGCCCGAAGGGATTATGCTGCTCTTTAGCAGTTCGTGCAGGGTCTTCCCGTTGTTGCCAGAGTGGACCGCTCGGGGGTACCTGTTACTGGCGATGACGGGGAGCCGATCAGAGAGCCTGGGGTGATTAGTATTAAGTAGCTTCTGACTGGGGGTACTGATGAGGGAGCGTTTGCTTATTTGGGTACCACCCCCTTTTGTTATGTTTCGTCTTTTATTTTAGCTTTGTTGTTTTAGTATTTTCCTCTCTTATAAGTTTTATGAGGGGCAGGTTTCTTACGTTTTTCTTTTTGTAGAGTCAATGGACCGTGCCCATCATGACCGGATGCTTAGGCAGGCCATCAAGTTGAAAGGGGTAGTTAAGAAAAGTGCAGGTCCTCGGTTAGCAGCTGTGCAAAGGTCCCCGGTCGCGGGTTTGGGTGCTTCCTCCTCCCCCGCTGGTGTTGCTGGTTCCCCTCTGAGGGATTCTGATCAAGATGGATCTTTGAGGCCGGTTACAGTGCTCCCTTCTCCCCTCCGTCCACAGCCTGATCCGGACGCCTTGGTCCGCCACAAGCGCCAGAGAACTGAAGCCGTGGATCTTACCCAAGAAGAGGCTACTGATATCTTCACCCTTCCTTCGTGCTTTCTCCAGCCCAGATTCTTCGAAGGCGGTCCTTCCTTGACTATTCCGCGTGCGGAGTCTCTGCATATTGAGGGTCTGGAGCCTTCGGTTCGTCTGAGATTCCTTGTGCAGGATGCTTCGGCTATGGTCCGGCTTCTGGAGATGGCCACCCTCTATGCCCGCTCGGCGCCTTTGTCGGCGGAGGCGGCGAGGTTGCTTCAGGATCAGCTCAAGATGATGACTTCTACTGTGGAGGAAAAGGATCGGCTGCTGACGGAGATGGGCGAGGAGCTGGATGTTGTGAAGGCTCGGCTGAGCGAAAAAGAGGGTGCTCTGGTGGACCTGCAAGGTCAATACACCTTTCTCTCCAGAACTTTGTATGGAACAATGTTGTCTTCCTCGGTTAGAGAGGTCTCTCTTTGCCGTTCTCAGATTCCTGCTGAGGATGAGTCGGAAGAGGAGAGGGCTCTTTTAACCCGGGCGGAACTGGTCCAATACCTCGGAGTCTTGGGGGGTGATTGTGTGGCTGCTGCCGAGGATACCTATAACTCCACTGTGGCCCAACTTAAATTGAAGAATCCGGGGGTGGAGTTGGTGGCTGAGGGTACCGGTCCTTACCATCGTGTATGTACAATTTACCAGCTCGGTCTATATGGCCGTAGTTGGGCACATTTTCGGGCTGTTTACCCGCTTTATTTAAACGCACTTAGTTTTTAACGCTTTTGTGATTTTCTTTGGGACTTGTGCGCGTGCGTTATGAGTTTTTTTGGGAGATGCGTTATTTCCAATGTCTTTATTCCTTAACAGTACATTCGTTTCCCAAGATTATTGTTCCCCTTCTTCGCTTATAAAAGGAGGTCTTATAGACCTCTCTTTCTTCATTTCTTCGCAGGGATGGGTGGAGCTAACAAGAAAAAGGTGTCTTCAACCTCGTGCTCCCGTGGGGTGAAGAAGGTGAACGAGAAGAATAAGGCTTCAACTGGCTCTGGTTCTCGTTCTCGTGGTTCTTTGAGTTCAAATGCTCGTGCTAGGGAGACTGGTGTGAGAATCGTGATTAACGCGGATGGTTCCGAGACCGAGTGGGATGAAGACTGGTATCAGTACGTTCACTCGGAGGAATTTGCCAATCGGGAGGAATGAAATGTTTTCTTTTCAATTGTTTGTTTTGTAATTTCCCATTAATGGATGAATAAAACACTGTTCCTTTGTGTATTTGTGTTGCATTTTATTAAGATTTGCTCGACTTATGATGTGTTGATCGGCCAGTGTATGGAATTGTGGTCGAATGCCGGGGACGTGTGCCCGGCATATGGTGAGTCTCGGATTTCGTTGTGTTGAGTTCCGGGGCTCATGGCATGAACGGTCCCTTCGCGAGCGGGGTGTTCTGCCATCATGGTACTTGTTTACGACAGGGATGCTCGGTATTCGGGCCCCCCGAAGGACAAGAAGTCTGCTCGATTAATAGAGCAGGCTTGTGTCGTTTTGTTTCATCTATAGGTGCTCGACGTGTACCAGGCCGTACCTGTGGTCTTAACTGTAATATTGTTTAAGCTTTTCGGTGTTCCAGGGTCGAGCGAGTTCTTCTCCTTGCAAATTCTCTAAGTAATATGCCCCGTTTTCTGTCTTTGCCCAGACACGGTAGGGGCCTTCCCAATTCGTGGCCAGTTTGCCTTCTCGGGAATCTTTGTGGTTTCTTTTTAACACTAGGCTGTCTATTTTAAATTCCCGTTTAATGACCTTAGCGTTATGTCTTAGGGCAATTTTTTGTTTAAGCGAAGCTTCGCGTAGAGCGTCCCCAGTGCGAATTTCTTCGACCAGGTCGAGCTCTTCTCTGATTGCCTCGGTGTTACCCTATGTCTCGAGTGGCTTTTCGATGCATCTAGAGGGCACATGTATTTCGACGGGGATCACGGCCTCCGTTCCGTATGTCAGTCGGAAGGGGATTTCCCCGGTAGTGGAATGTGGTGTAGTGCGATAGGCCCACAGGACGATGTGCATCTATTCTATCCATCCCCTTTTTATTTCGTCTAGTCTTCTTTTGAGGCCCCTCAAAATTACTCTATTGGCGGCCTCTGCTTGCCCGTTTGTTTGTGGGTGTTCGACTGACGCGAAATGTTGCTTCGTACTTAATTTCGTGACGAATTCTTGGAAACGCCCGTCTGTGAATTGGGTGCCGTTGTCGGTGATGATAGCTAATGGTACCCCGAACCGGGCGAGGATGTTTCTTTTGTAGAAGCGGAGTACGTTCAAGGATGTGATTTTGGCCAGTGGCTCGGCCTCGATCCATTCGGTAAAATAGTCTACCGCAACTATGAGATATTTGTTCTGATTGCTTCCGGTTACGAACGGACCGAGGAGATCCATTCCCCACCACGCAAATGGCCAGGGAGATGATAAGGATTTGAGTTCGTTGGGGGCGCAAGGTGCATGTCCCCGAAACGCTGGCATTTGTCGCACCTCTTAACGTATTCTTTGGCGTCGTTTTGCATTGTTGGCCAATAGTAACCTGCTCGGAGAGCCTTCCGAGCGAGTGATCTTCCTCCTAGATGTTGGGAATCGATTCCCTCGTGTATCTCTCAGAGTATGTGGGGGATTTAGCCCTCCTCTATACATCTGAGGAGAGGTATGGAAAATCCTCGCCGGTATAGGCGATTTTCAACCAGGACGTACAAGCAAGCTCGTCTCCGGATGGTGGAGGCCTCTTTCGGATCGGCGGGCAGGAGGTCACTTGTTAAGTAATTGTACACGGGGTCATCCAACAGGATGTGTCTCCTATTGCGTTTACGAGTGAGAGGGAGGATGGGATTTCAGTGTTGGGTTTTGGTAATATTTCCTGGATTATGGATTTGTTACCTCCCTTCTTTCTTGTGCTCGCTAGTTTTGATAGGACGTCTGCTCGATCGTTGTGTTCCCTTGGTATGTGTTTTACTTTGGCGCTCCTGAATCGGGTCAGTCTTTCTTTCACGAGGGTTAGGTATTCGGCGAGGGCTTCACTTTTGACCTGATATTCGCCCGAGATGTGTGACGCGACCAATTGAGAGTCGGTAAATACCTCAATTTCCTCGGCTTCCAAGTCGTTTGCGAGGCGCAGCCCGGCTAGCAGGGCCTCATATTCTGCTTGGTTGTTGGATGTTGGGAATGATAGTGAGAGGGATACCTCTATGAGGGTTCCTTCTCCACTTTCAAGAATGATCCCTGCCCTGCTGCCGGTAGAGCTTGAAGCGCCGTCCACGTATAAGGTCCACCTTCGGGCGTTGTTGTTTGTTGTTTCGGGGAAGGCCATTTCGGTAACGAAGTCTGCCAAGACCTGTGCTTTAAGGGCTTTTATTCCCTCATATTTGATGTCGAACTCCGCAAGCTCCAACGACCACCGGAGCATTCTCCCGGCCATGTCAGGGCGTGCAAGCAATTGTTTCACGGGTTGCTCGGTTCGCACGACTATGATATGTGCTAGGAAATAGTGTCTGAGTCTTCGGGCCGCGGTTATTAACGCGGGTCCGATCTTTTCGATCTGTTGATATCTGATCTCGGGGCCCTGGAGTGCTTTGCTTGTGAAGTAAATGGGTTTCTGGCCTTCCGAGGTTTCCCGTATCAAGGACGCGCTAATGGCCTCGGGGGCTACGGCGAGGTAGAGGTATAAGATTTCTCCAGCTTTCGGTCTAGATAAAACTAGTGGGCTGGATAATGCCCGTTTGAGATGGGAGAGGGCGCGTTCGCACTCTTCCGTCCATTCGAATATGGTCTCTTTACGGAGGAGTTTGAATAGTGGTATGGCATGCTGCGCGGATTTGGCCACGAATCTAGATAGTGAGGTGAGCATGCCGTTTAAAGTTTGGATTGACTTTTTTGAATTTGGAGTGGGCAGGTCTGAGAAAGCCCTGCACTTATCCGGGGTGGCTTCGATTCCTCTTTCTTTTAAGTAGAAGCCGAGGAATTTTCCCGTTCGGACGCCGAATGTGCATTTTTCCGAATTGAATCTCATTTACACTTTCGGGCTTGCTCAAAAACCTTTTTAAGGTGAGCGGCGTGATCGGTTTCCCGTTGGGATTTGACGATCATATCGTCCATATAGACTTCAAGCATATCACCTATCTCTGCTTGAAAGACTTTGTTCATCATGCGCTGGTAGGTCGCACCAGCGTTCTTCAGACTGAAGGGCATTACGTTGTAGTAATAGTTGCCCGATTCGGTCATGAAGGCCGTATATTTCTTGTCAGTTTTAGCCATGGGTATTTGATTGTACCCGGAATATGCGTCCATGAATGAAAGTAATTTAAAACCGGCGGAATTATCAAATAGTTTATCTATGTTAAGGAGAGGATAAGCATCTTTTGGGCAAGCCCTATTAAGATCGGTGTAGTCAGTGCACATGCGCCATTTTCCATTTGATTTTTTAACAAGTACAACATTGGAGAGCCAAGTAGTGTACTTGGCCTCAGATGTAAACCTGGCCTCTATGAGGTCTTTTACAGCTAGTTCGGCCGCAACCGTTTTTTCTGGTGACTATTTTCTTCTCCTCTGAGCGACGGCCTTGCAGGTCGGGTCAATGGTCAGGTGATGGCAAGCTACCTCTGGGTCGAGGCCGGGCATTTCTGCAGCGCTCCAGGAGAATAGGTCGACGTTCTCACGGAGGCAGGCTTTGAGTTGCCTTTTGGCCAGGTCTGGTAGGTCTGATCCGATCTTGACTCCCCTAGTCGGATCTTCTCTGAGGGCTACGAGCTCAAAATCTCCGTCCGGAATTGGCCGAAGGATCCCTTCTGATGCGCCTGAGTTGATGCTCTACTCGGGTTCTCCCAGAAAACGACAGTCGAGGTCGACAGTGTCGATGCGGGGCATAGATTTGTTGGTTTCTGAAGTAGCGTTGGTTGCTGTCTTCTCTTGGCCCGGTGTTTTTATCGCGCTCAGGCCCTTGGCGGAGGCTTCGAAACAGCTTCTGGCTGCTTCGATGTCGCCGTGGAGTGTCGCTACTTGTCCTTTGGTTGTATAGTATTTGAGCTTGAGGTGTACGGTCGAGGGAACCGCGATTAATTCGGCCAGAGTGGGGCATCCGAGGATGCATTGGTATATTGATGGGCAATCGATGACCAGAAATTGTACTTTCACTGCCCTGGTGGTTTCTGCTGACCCGATCGAAACTATGAGTTCCACGAATCCCCACGGCTTGGTTACTGTGCCATTGAATCCTTGTAGGTCCAATCCTACGTATGGTGTAAGGTGACTGTCGTTCAGCTGCAACGTCTTGAACAATTGGGAGTACATAATGTCCACTGAACTTCCCTGGTCCTCCAAAATTAGCCATCCGTGCTCGGATGAGGAGCGGGATGGTCGCATTAGGTGCTCCTCCGGGCAACTCTTCTTTATAGAAAGATATTGAGGAGGGACTGCCTTTGGCATGTTCGGAGGTCGAGGCCATGTTTGTACTAGCCGAGATTAGCTCGTCGAACTTGCGTTTTACGGATTCGACGGTCAGCTTGCTGAAACCCCCGCCTGATATAACCATTGCGGACGGGAACCTCTCCCATGTGCTATGGGAGGAATAAGTGGTTGCTGCGTTGGCCTAGTCAGGGAGGTAAAAATCTTCCGGCCTGATAATGCTCATGGCCACTTGCATGGCGGGCGTATCTTCCGCCGGCTTTTTCTCGGTGACTGGCTTAGCTTCTTTAGCGGCCTCCTGCTTCTTCGCATATTGCTTTAGATGTCCCTCTCTGATTAATATCTCTATGGCATCTTTAAGGTGGATGCAGTCCTCAGTGTTGTGCCCGTGGCCTTTGTGGAAATGGCAGAATTTCAATTTATCCATGTTTGGCCGGGCGGGCAAGCTCTTAGGGAACCGGACCTTGCCTGTCTGAAACTCGGAGTTTGCGCATTCGTTCAAGATGCGCTCCCTTGAAGCGTTCAGCGGGGTGTATTCTCGGAATTTCCCCGCAGGGGCTTTGTAGTCCTTGGGGTCCCGAGTTTTATCATCCTTCTTTTTGTCAGTTCCTCGGCGAGACTCATCTTGGCGTGCATTTTTACTGCTCTCTTCGTGCCTAGAATTGTGGACGGCGTGGGCGGCTTCTTTCTCCTCATACTGTATGTAGGCTTGGGCTTTGAGGAAGAATTCGTCAAGAGTGGCCGGAGTTTCAATTCCGACGGCTTTAGCAAAGTCCGAGCGTGGTCGGAGGCCGCGCTCGAGCAAGAACTTCTTCATATGGGCAGTGGTGGATACCTGTACGGCTTCTTTATTGAATCTTTCTATGTATGCCCGTAGGGATTCGTCCTTTCCTTGGATAATGGCTTCCAAGGAGGCTTCTGACTTAGGGTGTCTTCGGGAGGCCGTGAAATGTCTGGAAAAAAGTTTTCTGAGCACCCTCCATGATGTGATGGACTCGTCTGGCAAACTTTTATACCAAGTCATGGATCCTTTTCGCAGGGTGGTCGGAAACAAACGACATTTGATGGCGCCGGGCACTCCTCTGTAGTCGAGAAGGGCGTCGATGTTCTCAATGTGCTCGTCTGGATCTGTGGTCCCGTCATACGTCCCTAACGGAGGGGGTTTTTCGAGACCGGTTGGTAGGGGAGCATCTAGAATTGCTTGGGATAGAGGACCATGGCGCTCTTCCTCGTCGTCGCTGGCGGAGGGAGAAAAAGATCGACTCTGGCTGCGCCTGCGCCGCCTCTGGTTGTCGTCGTATTTACCTGGGGGTGATCTAGACCTCCTTATTGGCCGGGGGGACTGCGAGCGATGACGGGAATGCTGATCGCTCGATCGTTTCTTGGAATATGGATCCCCATTCTTCTTGGGGGAAGGGGACCGTGGATGTTTCTTGGTGACCCCTTCGCGTCGAGAACGGGTTTTGTGATCGGGGGGAGTTATTGAACGACGCTTCTGTTCAAGGGCCCCGATTCGGCTACTTTGCTGTTGCAGGAGCGCATTGGTCTGGGCAAGAGCAGCTAGAACAGCGTCTAGTGTCTGGTCCGGGGGAGTCTGCCCTTTTGAGGGGAAAGGGTTGCCCAGATTTTCTTCGTGGTTGTCTTTCCCACTTGTATCTTCGAAGCGATGAGATTGATCATCTTGGAGATCTTTAGGAGAAGGGGATGTTGTGACACCGTCTCGAGGAACGGTGTTTCTGGATGGAGGAACGATGGAGATGTCGTTTTTCTTGAGAATTGCAGCGTCTAATGACGAGGGATCTTCGTTATTGCCGCCCATGAGTAATGATTTTGGTTAGAGCTTTGGTTCTTGGGTTCTTCCAGGATGCAAGAATGGATCAAGAAGGTGCAAGAAAGGGGAACGGGGGAGCTAGACTTCCCACAGACGGCGCCACTGATCTTACCGAGCAGATCAGATGACCAACAATAATGAAGGCTTGATGTTCGGGATGATGAAGATGGGAAAAAAGGGTTGTACCTGCAAGGCACTCCGATGCCAAAGTAAGTATTATTCCACAAGGTACAACAAAGTATTAGGGTTTAGTGGTAAGAAAAAGATTACCTTGCCCTCTGTATGTAGAGGGCTATTTATAGGAGGTTTTGGCGAGCGGATTGGACTCCTCCTTCTGGGGAGGATATTCAGGAGACGCGTGGATTGGTTGTTTACCGGGAACGAAGGGTCCTTGTGGTCGGTCACTTGGCCTGTTTGTCCAGTCTGGTCGGATGGAAGCCACCACGTGTGTCCTGAAGCGTATTGGACCGAAGGCGGGAATGGTCCAATTGACTGGATTGGGCCGGTCCAGAATAATATATATATATATATATATATATATATATATATATATATATATATATATATATATGAAGTGCAGAGAGATATATCACAAGATCTTGTGTTCATTAGATTAGTAGGCTATACATACAAGCCTATGGAATCTATAAGTTAGTTACAAAGCCAAGAGTTAGCTTATTCTAAAGAACTTTTCTAATCTCTTATAATTATCATTCTAACAGAATGTGTAAAACTAGTTACTCTACTTTTACTATTCTCCTATACCCCATTACAAGTTCAAGGTTGGAGAGAGGGAATAACTTTAACTTTGAGGTAAAAAAATTTAAACAAGTTGGTTGATAGTGGTTTTGAGAGAGCATCAGCTATTTGTGCAGTCCTAAGTATATGTTTGATTTGACGTTTGATTGTGATAACCCTCTCACAAACAAATAGTATGTCAAGTTCAATGCGCTTGGTTATAGCATGGAGATTCAATTATGAGAAATCATTACAACACTTAAGTTGTCACATAATAGATTTGGTGCAAGGTAGTTGACATATAGCTCAGAGAGTAGAGATTCAAGCCATAAGAGCTTAGAGGTAGTATGAGCCAAAACTATATACTCTTCTTCAGTACTAGATTGTACCAATAATGATTATTTCTTTGTGCTCCATGAGACTAGGTTATGACCAAAGTACAAACATGACCCTGAAGTTGACATCCTATCGTCAAGATTACTATCCCAATATGAATCGCCATAGGCTCTTAAGGAGAACATCTGCAAAGGAATAAATTGTGAGAGAAGCAAGCCATGATTACTTGTACCACTTAAGTATCAAAGGATGCATTTGACTACACTCCAATTTGATTCCAGAGGTTTTGCCATGAATTAACTGGCTTTATTGACACAATAAGCTATGTTAGGTCAAGTTAAAGTTACATATTGAAGGGCTCCAACTGCTGAACTGCATAGGGAAGGATCGATTGCAATGTATGTTCCATATTTGCTCAATTTCCAATGGCCGGACATTGGTGTGCTTACTCCATTTCAATCAATCATTTTGGCCTTGGATGATAAATATTTGATGTACTTAGTCAAGGTCAACAACATAGATTCATTAGAGTGATGGTGCACCTCAATTCTATGAATATACTTTGGTATGCCAAGTTTCTCTAGTGCAAACTTGTCATGATGGTTTGAGATCGAATCATGGCTTAATTAAGAGATGTAATGGTGAGAAGAATGTCATCAACATAAACCAATGCATATAAAGTGATGTCTTGATGCTTATAGACAAAGACTGAGCGATCTCACTTGCTCGAGGAAAAACCAAACTGTAGTAAAGTTTGAGGGAATTTTTCATACTATTCCATTGGAGTCTGTCTTAGACCATAGACTGCCTTCTTTAATTTGCACACAAGATTTGAGTCGGCATTTACAAAAACAGATGGATGTTGCAGTACACTTCTTCTTGAAGACCTCCTTGTTGGATTTCCCATTTGTATGTAAAAGTCAAAGACATTATGACTCTAATAGTTGTAGGATTGACTATATGTGAAAAAATTCCATGCAAATAAAAGCCTCGTTGTTGGTTAAAGTCTTTTATAACAAGTATTGCCTTGTATTAGGTAATTATACCATCTGGATTTTTTTGACCTTGAAAATCCACTTGCAACCCGTGGATTTTCTGTGTGGTGGAAGATTTGTAAGAGTCAAAGTGCTATTCTTTAAGAGAGAACCATATTCAACCTGGATTGCTCCAAACCACTCAGTCAACTAGAAAGACCTTTGTGGTGGTCTGTTTTTAGTGAACTAGAAAGACCTTTGGTTTGGATTTTCAATTTTTCCTATTGTAAGCATGGAATTATTGTCAACAAGGAGTGAGGTATTTAGAGGTTGGATATGAAAGGGGGGAGATAGTGATTCAATGGACTGAGACATATACTGCTGATAGAAGGAAGTTGTAATTTCATTTTCTTGAGGTGAATTGTGAGGTAGGCTATGTGCAAGCCTAGAAAGACTATGACTAAGAACTGGATTATGGTTATGACTGGATGTACTTGTGTCAGGATGAATATTATTAAGAGTGTTTTATTGTTGAAAAGTGGGTCCAATTATTAAGCTTGAATTGAAGAAGCTAGCTTAGTTTGGGAATAGTGAGGTTTGATTGTCTTAGCCTAAGATCGTGACCCTTCTAGGTAAATTTCATTTAGTGTGTCGATATGTATGGTAGGATGAGTTTGGTTAGTCGGTACAAGTTGATATTTGTGTCATAAATGCAGAGGTAAGGAAGAGTTGTTATGTATTTGGTTTGAGTTTTCTGACGGAGAGTTATGAGACATACTTTGAGCTTCTGAAATCTACCTTGTATTTATTATAAGATCTTAGGAGGTGATAACATGCACATCCAAACAACCTTTAGAAACTTGTATTCAGGTAGCTTTCTATGCAAGTAAAATAAAGGAGAAGTGAATTTTGGTAGAGTTGCTGTAGGTTCCTGTTAATAAGTAGGTTGTTATTGTAAAGACGTGATCCCAAAATTCAATTGGTAAGGAGGAGATAGATAGAAAAGTGAGGCCCATTTCCATAATTTGTATGTGCTTTCTTTCTATTGTCCCATTTTATAAGAAGTATGTGGAAGAGTTAGCCTATGCACAATTCCATGTTCATTACGATATTTTGTAAAAGGCCTGGTTTCACAACCTTAATCGGATTGAACTGCTTTGATGTTAGTATTAAACTGAGTCCTAGCAGAGCTTTGGAATAGCTTGATGGAAAACAAAGTATTATTTTTCTATTTTAATAGTTAAATCAAAGTGTATATTGTAAAAGCATATACCCAATGCAAACAAACTACAAACAACTCTAGGATGAGCATGCCATAGTCTAGAGTGTCCAATGGTAACACTATTTAAAATAGAAATAACATTATCAGACCTATGGAAAATAGTAGTATTATGTAAGATTTTTAAAGCTAGGTTTGTTTAAGTAGTACAACCTATTACCATCAAGAAACACCAAGCTAGATGCCTATGATTTAACATAACATTTGTTAGGCTGAAACTCAAAATACACATTGTTATCTTTAAAAAAATTAGAAACTGATATTAGATTCCTAGTGATGCTAGGAACATGAAGGAGATTATTCAACTCTAGCATAAAGTTTGACACATTTTTAGACCTAAAGTTTGAGAAAACAACAAACTTAACTGCTAGGCTATGATAATTTCTAACTATGACTTCATTAGGATAAACATAAGAGTGAACATTTTGTAAGTTTGAAAGGCAAGAAATAATATAATGAGATGCACCTGAGTCTGGATACTAGGCCTGAAACTCCAAATCTTGAGAAACCTAAAGGCTATCCTCATGAGTTAAGAGAGTAATCGTCTGAGCAAATATAGAGGCCTGATGTTTCTGATTGTCATGGTCCTAACTAGGTCCAATTGAGGAAGAATCGTGTGCTTGAGGCTTTAGTAGGAGATGTTCAAAGTATTCATCATATTTGTATCAGCAATCAATCACAACATGACCATACTTGTTACAAAGTTGATAGGTTGGTAGATTCCATGTGATGTTGGCTTGTCTACCACGACCCCTACCCCGAAAAGAACGAGCTCTGCCATAAAAATGACAATAAGAAAAATTATTGGATATAGCTTGAGAATCATTAACAGTTGCACTTGGGGTCAAATGTTCTTGGCGTAAGTTGTCCAATTGTGCTTATTGAACATATAACTATACTTCAACATCTTATATGATACTTGGTTCAACTTTACCATAAATCTTCAAAATGAATGGATTGTATTCTTCAAGGAGACCTTAAATAATTGCATCAATTTAGTCCCTTTCAAATATTGGATCACCAATAACTAATAATGAATCACTTATGGCTCGAATTCAATGGACAAACTCAGAGATTGAATATTTATCTTTCTTGTAAGCCTTCAACTCATATCTTAACTAATGAACCTGAGCTCTCATTTATGAATGGAAGTGTCTGTGCACCTTGTCCCAGGCTTCATATACATGTTTGCATGAAAACACACATGGTAACACTGCTTCAAAAATTATAGATAGTAATAAAGTAAACAATGCTTGATCTTGAACAGTCCAAGACTCTGAATTTTCAAAAATAACATTATCTAGCCTAAATTGTCAATTTTGAACATTGAAGGACTGTGAGGATTTAATACCACTTTGTGAAGTTTGTGGGATAGAATGACACCTTCTACCCGCTGATTCCATATGATAAAGTCTCTTTCTTAGATTTTGGTTGATAACTTTGGTGCATACATGTTAGTCGATCTTGAATTCGCCATTTGCGATGAAAATGCTTGCGACGATCGAACCACATGTTGTGAATCTAGCAACAAGTTTTTTTAATTTGCCATTAAAGCTTCTTTAAAACTTGATGAAGGATTCGGTCTTCATAAATACTTGAAAAGAGGAAGGAGGCTTCTATGAAGCTTAAACTTATAGATACAATCCGAGAATTTGAAGATGAATTGGAAGAAAAAATATCTCTTGTTAGGCTCTGATACCATATTAAATGAAATATGAAATATGAAGAGAGATGTATCACAATATTTTTTTTGTTAATTTCCTTGTACATGGATGATAGTAAGAAATATATACAAGCCTATGCAAATCTATGAGTTAATTACAAAGGCAAAAGTTAATTATTCTAACTAACCTCTTTTGACCATCATTCTAACTAACTATCTAAAAGTAGTTATTATACTTGTAGTCTTCTCCAATAAAATATAATATCATATAAATTAAAATTCTCTAAAATGTCATGTTAAATATTAAAATAAAATATAATTGTATTGGTCTATTAGCTTGTTACTCTAATTAAACATATGTTTGATTACTTTTTTAAGTACATTGAACCTAAAATTAATTCAAGTGAGTATAAACATAATTAACACTCTCTGAAGTAGTAACGAAACTTACAATAAAGGGTGGCAAAATGAATCCAACCTATTGGGTTTGTCCGTTTTGCCCGCATTTTTTTGAAGACCGGGTCAAGATTTTAAACCTGCACCGTCTAATATGTATGTCCCGCCTCACGTACTCTATTCTTTTTAGCTTTTGCAGGCGCGAATATTAGCATGACTTTTACAATTTTAGGCTTAAAATGTGCAATGCTCCCGGGCCCGTCCCGCTTCACACTCATTTTTCTGGGGAAACCAAAATTTTACGCCCGCACCCTCAACAATGTCTGTCCCGTCCCACCCTATTTTTTTGCAGGATAGGCCTAAATGACACGGGAATGACCGTTAGCCCAAGGTTTTAAAAAACGGTTGATGTCGTGTTTCGGTTTTTGCAATTTCGGTCGATATAGGTGTTGTGTTGCAAATAAAGGTCGTCGCAGTATGAATTTCTCACAATATTGCACAAAATATGATTCCTGTTAAAAGAGTATGATTCTTGTAAAAGTAGTGTGATTTCATTTTCACATTAAAACCAAATTTTAGTTCAAATTTTCAATATTTAAATTCCTTTAAAAGCATTTTAAATACACTTTCAGAAATAAAAATTTATGTCAATTATGGTGTGTAAATATCTGTAACTGTGCTTCGCGGGTGTAACGGCGTTTTGTCGTTGTCGTAACGGCGTTTCGTCTGTGATTTTTTCTCAGCCTTAACACAGTGAATAACAGTATCAGAATACTCTAATACCATTTTGTCGCGGCCGTATTCACAGTTATAGAACGTGTTTTTAAACCTTAGCCTTCCCTACTTAGACTTAAGAGACACAGTTCATTAATTCTTTAAAACAATTATTTGAAGATAATGATTCTCTGCTAATTTTATCATTCAACCACTAGAATTAAGTCTTGAATGAGAGTTAAAAATTCTTATGTCTCTTTAAAAAAAATAAAAATTTAAAATACACATTCATAAATTAAGCTCTATTTTGCAACATGTTCATGATTTGCAAAATCTATTCATAGTTCATACCAAACCAATCTATTTCCACACTAACGAAAATGATTATATTTTTATTATCGCACACATTTAACACAAATATGGGTATTTCTTCAGTGCGCACATTGTTATATTTACATTTTGTTTCGTAAATGTTGCTGTCATCTATAATATAAGAAAATTAATGGTTGTGGAAAAGTCTAAAATACCCTTATTTGATTTTTTGCCACCACATTAAAATTGTGGTTTTTTGGTCTTTGTACCATAAAGTTCTTAATTTTATTATTAAAATAATACAACTCTTATATTTTATCAAACTTATCAAATCTCTCTCTATTCTCTATTTTTTTTATCTTTCATCACTTTCTCACTTCTTTCTTCCAAAAAAAATTTACAATCTATAATATAAGAAAGTTAATGGTTGTGGAAAAGTCTAAAATACCCTTATTTGATTTTTTGCCACCACATTAAAATTGTGGTTTTTTGGTTTTTGTACCATAAAATTCTTAATTTCATTATTAAAATAATACAACTCTTATATTTTATCAAACTTATCAAATCTCTCTCTCTATTCTCTATTTTTTTTCTCTTTCATCACTTTCTCGCTTCTTTCTTCCAAAAAAAATCTATCAATCTATAATATAAGAAAATTAATGGTTGTGGAAAAGTCCAAAATACCCTTATTTGATTATTTGCCACCACATTAAAATTGTGGTTTTTTAATCTTTGTACCATAAAGTTCTTAATTTTATTATTAAAATAATACAACTCTTATATATTATCAAACTTATCAAATATCTCTCTATTCTGTATTTTTTTTCTCTTTCATCACTTTCTCACTTCTTTATTCCAAAAAAAATCTATCATTCTATAGTATAAGAAAATTAATGGTTGTAGAAAAGTCTAAAATATCCTTATTTGATTTTTTGCCACCACATTAAAATTGTGGTTTTTTGTCTTTGTACCATAAAGTTATTAATTTTATTATTAAAATAATAAAACTCTTATATTCGATCAAACTTATCAAATATCTCTCTATTCTCTATTTTTTTTCTCTTTCATCACTTTCTCACTTCTTTTTTCCAAAAAAAATCTATCAATCTATAATATAAGAAAATTAATGGTTGTGGAAAAGTTCAAAATACCCTTATTTGATTTTTTGCCACCACATTAAAATTGTGGTTTTTTGGTCTTTGTACCATAAAGTTCTTAATTTTATTATTAAAATAATACAACTTTCATATTTTATCAAACTTATCAAATCTCTCTCTATTCTCTATTTTTTTCTCTTTCATCACTTTCTCACTTCTTTCTTCCAAAAAAAATCTATCAATCTATAATATAAGAAAATTAATGGTTGTGGAAAAGTCCAAAATACCCTTATTTTTGTGAATGATACCTAAACAAAAATGAAGTCTGTATACGGGAAAAAATCTATTATTGACCTAAATATCTTTATATACGAGAAATTGTATTTATGATCAAATATTTTTGATAAAAAATGGTATACGAAAAAAAATATATTATTGATCTAAATATTTTAATATACGAAAAATATATTATTAATCTAAATATTTTTTTTTAAAAATGGTATACGGGAAAAAATTTATTATTGATCTAAATAATCTTATATACGAAATTTACTATTGATCCAAATATTTTTGTGAATGATACCTAAACAAAAATGAATTCTGTACGGAAAAAAAAATCTATTATTGATTTAAATATTTTTACATACGAGAAATGGTATTTATGATTAAATATTTTTAATCCAAAAATGATATACGGGAAAAAAATATATTATTGATCTAAATATTTTTATATATGAAATAATCAATTATTAATCTAATTTTTTTTTAACATTTTTTTTTAAAAATCAATGATGTATCCAAATTCGCGTAACCGAACAGAACTCGTGCGTATGCACGGGTTTGTTACTAGTTGGGTAGTAAAAAGTGAGCTAGTGAAGTCTTTAATTTTTTCAAACGACTTTTTCTGATAGCTTTTGTTTCCAAGTGCCAAACAAATCAATCATAAAACCTTAAAATAGTTACATCAAATATGAAAGATGAGACCCTAAGTACACCACTAAATTTGCAACATACATACACCATGATTTCTGCTTTTATTTCCTTTTTTCTCTATATTTTCTCTCTTTTTATAAATAGACTTTAAAGCCTAGTTATTGCTAGAATTTATTTAAATTCTCTAGTGAAACTTGTATATTATATATTGGCGCGGCTGCCGGCTAATATAGATTTAGTTTATAATTTTTAATATTATTAATTGAATATTTTTTATTTTATTTTAATTTTTAAATATTAAAATTTTATTATTTACCAAAGTAGTAAACCTTCTTCTTTGAACCATTATACATACTCCCTTGTAGAATGTTTATATATGGATAAATCTTTCCAAGAGGCATGTGATCACGAATTGAGATATGCTTTATTGTTAGTATTTTAGAGAGCCTTCATCTCATTTTTTCGTCATTTGTAATGTGCAATTTCTCTTCAGTATAATGTGCATAGGTGGCTAGGTTGGGAGTTGGTTCTTCTTGATAATCTTATTTCATTTTTCGAGATGTACTCTTGAGGTTAGGTATGATTTATATTTGGTCCAATGATTTGAGTAGCATGATGAGGAAGTTTTTTAGTTTGAGTAAAACCGCAATGATATAGTTAGCAACATGGTGAAACATTTGGATCACTAGAAATAATACTTTATTCTGAGATTCTGCTGTTAATGTTGATGACTTAAAATTCTTACGTGAAATTAGATTGTGATAGGTAACAAGTGTACATCCATTTGTAATTTTCATGACTTGTTTGTTTGCTCTCTTGAATTGTTTAAATTCAAGGTAATCGGTTGTTTGTGAAGGGTTAGAATATCCTTATACTTTGTTTTTTTATATCAGATTCCTTGCTTGTCAAAAAAAAATTGGTCAAACATTCTATACTCACTAAAAAAAACTGCTCTGCTGCGACGTGGATCCCACGTCGCAACGTTAAAAATCACGTCACAATCAAACAATAGCGACATGTGCTACTATGTCGCAGGAGCACGTGCGACAAATCAGTAACGACATGGAAACCACGTCAGAATGTAGCGACGTGACTCTCACGTCGCAATAAAGTTATATGGGGAACATCTCCCTGCATGCAGAGCAGGTGTGGCAGGTGTGGGGGACTGTGATATTGACTTTTATAGTGACGTTGGTCTCACGTCGCTACTTTGAATGTTATTTTTAAAAAAAAAATAAATAACGCAGGTATAATTGTATTTTTATATAATAAATTAATTAATTTATATAATAAAATTTATATATAATAAAATATATATAATAAAATTTAGGGTTATTACCATTTTTGCCCCCTGCCATATGCTAGAAATTATATGTTGCTGGTGGAATGTATATGTTACATATTTACTTTATTTCATATTTTCATTATAATAACTTGTTTAAACTAATTAATTTTACATATTAACAATAAAGTAATATGAACAATAATAATGTATTTCATAAGAATATGAATAAATACGAATTATTGCAATGTCTCAAATATTAATGATTATTATTATAATATATACTGAAATTAGAATAAATAGCATAATTTATAATTAAAATATATCAAATAATAAAATTTTAACGTATTAATTTAATAAAATATCAAAAAAAAATTTTTTTTGAATAAACTGGAAAATTTTAATATTTTAAAATATAATATATACATTTATTAATAACTTATTATAAAATAATATTATCTTTTAGTAACTTATTTTAGAAAAAAAAATTATTTTTTGAAATCAATTATATTATTTTAAAATTTCATACATTTTAGTAGATATTAATTTTATTAGAAAAATTAATATTACAATATATCAAATATTAATTTATAACAACATAATATATACTGAAATTAAAATTAACATCATAATTTATTGTTAAAATGTATCAAATAATAAATTGTAATATTTTATTAGTAACTTATTTTATTAGTAACTTGTTAAAAATACTAAAATTAATTTTTTTAGAATAAATGGGAAATTTTTAATATTTTAAAACATAGTATATACATTTATTAATAACTTATTTTAAAATAATATTTATCTATTAGTAACTTATTTATCTATTAAAGATAATGTATACATTTTAATAGATATTAATTTTATTTGAAAAAGTATTATTACAATATATCAAATATTAATTAATAAAACAATATAATATATACTGAATTTAAAATTAACATCATAATTTATTGTTAAAATAAATCAAATAATAAATTTTTAATGTATGTTATAATAACTTTTTTAACGTATCAAATAATAAATTTTTAATAAAATATTAAAATTAATTTTTTTAATAATATATACATTTATTAATAACTTACTTTAACATAATATATACATAATATTTTAAAACGTAATATATACATGTAAAATCAATTAGTTTAAACAAAAATTATAATGAAAATATGAAATAAAGCAAATATGTAACATATACATTCCACCAGCAACATTTAACAAAAATAATGAGTTAGCCTAGTGGTAGGGCCTTCTACTTGGTATTGGGAATAAGCAAATGGCATGTGCCATTTTCTTGGAAGTTCTAAAACGACAGAATCTTCATTTGGCAAGGTTAGTTTTACAAAAAAAAAAATTACACGGAGGTAAACCAAAAGTCGCCCGCCCATATGGCAGGGGGCAAAAATGGTAATAACTCTAAAATTTATTTATAATAAAATTTATATAATAAAATTTTATAAAATAAATTCAAATGTAGAATAAGTTACATAAATATAAAACTAATATTTTAATGAATTAAAATGTAGAATAAGTTACATAAATATAAATTTAAAACAAATTAAATACAAAATGTTTTTAAGAGGCATCATCATCATTCGAAAAATAATTACCAGGATTAAAATCATCATCCACTCCGTCATCCTCCGACTTTTAATTATATTTTAATTTTTAAAAAAATGTATTTTTAATATAATAACAATAACATAACATATATTCTTTTTCTATTTAATATATACTGCACATAAAAAAAATTATTTTTAATTTAATATTTTCTATTTTTAAGAACAATTACATAAATTATATTTTTTTTATTAATATTTTCTGTTTTTAAGAATAATATCATAAAATACATATATTTTATTTAGAAAATAAAAAACTTTTTTTAAAAATAAATCTAAATATTTTTCTTTTAATTTTTAAAATTCTAAAATACATATATAATAATTTTTCTATTAATTTTTAAAAACAGATTTAACATAATATATATATATATATATATATATATATATATATATATATATATATATATATATATATATATATATATATATATAATAGTTTTTCTAAACAGATTTTAACATTCTAAAATACATATATAATAGTTTTTCTATTAATCTTTAAAAACAACTTCATAAAATATATTCTGTAAATTAATAACCTAATTAAATTTAAACAACAACATAATATTTAATTTATAATTTCGTTTTATAATAATTAATTTAAAAAATAACCTAATTAAAAAAATAACCTAACAAAACTATTAAAAATATATCACATTATAAATAAATTTTTTAAAAAAATCTGAAAACAAATCAAAAATTTATCTCTTCTTCAATCTACTCCTCCTTCACCTTCTTCTTCTCCTTCACCTTCTTCTCCTCCTTCACCTTCTTCTCCTCCTTCACCTTCTTCTTTCTTCAAATTAAATGGAAACAAAAAAATTTTAAACCATTAACAACATAAAACAGTATGAATATAAAACAAAATTATAAAAAATACTGATGTAATTATACCTTGAAGTGGGATTGAAATGGGATTGAAAATTTGGGTATACCTTGTAGTGAGATTGAAATGGGATTGAAAATTTGGGTATTTTGGGAGAGGAGGAAATTCTGGAATTTGAGAATTTGGGGACGTTGCAGAGGAATGAAACTTGAAATGGTAAAGGTGTAATAGAATGGGAAGAAGCAAAACGCGTGAATAAATAAACTAATAAGCGAAGGTTGCGACGTGGGATACACGTCACTAAGTTAAGTTTATAAATTAAAATAGAAAAAGTTATAGCATTCACGTAGGGGGGAAGATTCAAATTTTAAAAAATTTAGTTGTGATGTTACAAACACGTCGCAACCTTTAGAGGGGAAATACAACGTTCCACTGAAGTGATATGGTGGCAGCATTGCAGGCAGGAACATTAATTAATGTTGGCTTAATTGCAATTTTGGTCCTCCTATTTATGTTTTTTCTTGATTTTGATCCCCTCATTTTAAAAACCACTATTTTAGTCCCTTTTTCAAATTTTCTATTGAATTTTCGTCCCCCTTCAAATTTGAGATGAGTTGGCACTATTTTTGCTTATGTGTCATTTTCTCTTTGCCTAAAATAATTTCCATGTCATTTA
Source organism: Vicia villosa (assembly GCF_029867415.1). NCBI lineage: Eukaryota > Viridiplantae > Streptophyta > Magnoliopsida > Fabales > Fabaceae > Vicia > Vicia villosa. Next base: position 33,319,823 of record NC_081180.1, on the reverse strand, counting down.
ATTAAATTTATTTATAAATTTTTATTTTAGAATTACTAAGTTATTTTAATTAAAATTTTTTATAAATTTTTGTTTTGGAATATTTTGTAATTATTTAATTTAATCCAAATTTAAAAAGATTATTTTTAACTCTAGGCCCATATTCTCTACGCTTCTCTTAAGCCCATAATTACTCAACATAAAAGGTTTCTTAAAACTATATAAAGACTCAAGTTTTTTGTAGAGAAAACAATGTGGGACTTTAATAATCTCTTTTGTTATTCCTCTTGTATCTCTCATAATTTACTCATGAATTTGCTCATGCTGTGATGTTGTTGTTGTTGTTGTTGTTGTATGTTGAAGTTGAAAGGTGAGTTATGGTGGTGCTGGTAGTTTTCTTATTCATTTTTATTTTCTATGGAAGTTTATGTGAAAATGGCAAGTTGAACAGTTGAGTGCTTCTATGGAACCTTGTTCACTGCTTAGCATGAACTCACCACAACTATATTTAGCATTTCCTCCCATTGCAGCTGCATGGTTTTTCAAGCATTCTCTATAATTCACCACCACTTGTGATAATGGTTTCTTGTAGGAGGATTGATCAAGATCTAGTTCTACACCAGTAGAGTTTGTTGTGGTTGTGCCGTTATTGGTTGTGAGTTCATAGAATAGTTAATATTATTATTGAGGTGAAGTGAAGTAAGTAATTAAGAAGAGAAAAGCAAGACAAGAGTGACAAGTAGTAATTAATTAGTAGGGCATAGTTTACTGCAGAAACATATGGTAATGAGAACAAGACAACTTTTAACCATACATGACACTTTCCTACCCTGAGCGTTATAGACTAAGTATATGTGAGAGAAAGAGATACAAAATGAAGAATAAAGGAAACCATTAAAGTCCCACATTGTTTTATCTAGAAATAATTGTAGCCTTTATATAGCTTTAAAAAACTTTGTAGCTTAATATATATGGGCTTAAGAGTTGTTGAGAGAAAGTTTTATTAAATAACTTAATAATTTGATTTATTATTAAACCTAATGAAATAATTTAATATTAAATGAACAAAAAATGACATAATTTAATATTAAATAAACATAAAATGACATGGAAATAATTTTATGGAAAGAGAAAATGACACATAAGCAAAAACAACGCCACCTCATTAAAAAATACCCTCAGATTTGAAGGGGGGCGAAAATTCAACATAAAACTTAAAAGAGGGACTAAAATGGTGGTTTTTAAAATGGAGGGATCAAAATCAAGAAAAATGTTAAATAGGAGGACCAAAATTGCAATTAAGCCATTAATGTTACCGTTGTCATGTTGTGACGTGAGTCTCATGTGGCAAGGTTGCGACGTGTTTGTAACATCACAACTAAATTTTTTAAAATTTGAATCTTCCCCCCTACGTGAATGCTATAACTTTTTCTATTTTAATTTATAAACTTAACTTAGTGACGTGTATCCCACGTCGCAACAATTTTTACACACCCCAATGTCTGACTCCTCATTACTTTATGTTAATAAAGTTATTTAAAATTTAAAAACATGTAGAGATGTGATTATCACGTCGCAAATGGCAATAATTACTCACGTGACATCCACGTCGCTAATATATGTCGCTGGAGACAGTCTTTCTTGTAGTGACTTAGACCATTTTGAAATCTCAAAATGAGTTTCTCTTTTCAAACATGACAACAATCTTGTTTGTGGTGGGGATGATTTGCATTACTTTTGAAAAGCGTCGACTTCACTGTGTGTCTTTTGAGATTGTTTCTTTTCTGTGAGCAAAAATCTCATGTGGTGGGTAGGACGGGGTCCCAGATGGAGAAATTTTGAATATGAAACTTTTGTTGAAGCATAGTCTCTTTGTCTAGGAGGAAGAGTTTCATGGTGTTTTGGTTGGATCCCTCGTGGGAGTGATCAAAATCAGATCAAGAGGATTCTTGGGTTTGGAATTCTTACTCCATTGGAGGGTTTTCAGTGAGGTCCGCTTATGATTGTCTCCTTACCTTTGTTGAAGATTGTGATAGTAGGAAAAATCAGGTTATCCAAGGGTTGGATGGGTGTTATAAGAGTTGGACACCTTCTAAAGTCGTTGCAGGTTAGGTTGCTCACTAGATAAAAACAACTTATGCGTCAAATTTTATCGGTCAATAATGGGATGAGTTGTGCACCATGTCTAGGTCAGGTGGACTCGATGAATCGTTTGATGGTTTTTGAGATGTTACATCGACCATTTGGTATAGGTTTTTATGTGGGTGTGTAGGCCTATGCCTATTCCTTAATTGATGTTAGAGGTGTTCCAAAGTTTTGGTTGGATAAAAATGTGGCTTTAGACTTGATGTTGATCTAACATATGATGGTTAGGGATAAAAATGAGTATGGTTTGGATAGGGTACTATAGTACTCGTCTCCATATCTACAATTTTGAAAAAATCCATGTACCTGAACACATACCCGCAGGGACAACAACCATTATACATGTATCTGTATCCTATGGATACCTAAGTAACCTTATCCACAATTCTAGTAAAAATAAATCTATCAATAAAAAATATCATATCATTTAAATTTGTTAACAAAGTTAATAAAAAATTCAAATATTTTATCGCTGAATTATTAAATCAACAAACAAATATATTAAAATGTGTAATAATTTAATTGTGATGTACTCTTTTGAAGAGATTGAGATACCTTTCTTATATGATGATATAAATTAAAATATATAAATATTCATATTTAGTGGTAGTGGAGCGGGATAGGTACTAAGGTACCCGTATCCATATATATATATATATATATATATATATATATATATATATATATATATATATATATATATATATATATATATATATATATATATATATTCTTTTATTTTAATGAGTAATTATTCGTGTCACGCACGTATCTATTTTGTGAGTTTTTATCCTACTTATTATAGGTATTATTTACGGGTATCCATTGAGTGTGAATACAATTGTCATTCCTAATAATGGTCTGGACTATATGAAACTTGTGTAATAATATTATTTCTTATCAAAAAAGCTCGTTGGTTATTCTCCCTATGACTATTATTATATTTGACACTTCTTAATATAAAATTGCTTTCATTTTAAAAATTAATTTTAACTTAAATACATTCAAATATAAACAACTTTTATCAACTCATTTTAATTAAAATTAAATATAATTAATTAAAATCAGTATTTGTCCTCATAATCAAAGACACATCAGTATGTTTACTTACTAATTGTCGGTATAAAATAATCCATTTAAAATTATTGTAGAAGACAAAAAAGAATTATACATATATAGAAAAATGTAGTCTAAGAAAATATAAAGATATACATAATTAAAGAAAGTGAGAAAGTCACAAACGTTATTTATATTTTGTCAACTTAGACACATAGGCACTGTTGCATTGCCCATTTAGCTTCAGTCCCTTTCGATGTCTGGTGTAATAAATTCTCCATAACTCGCTTTGCTCATCACCTTCCTTCTGGTTTTCTTGATAATAGATGTTATCGATATCTTTTCATTATTTAATTTTTAAGCTTTTTATCCCCACTGAGTTTTCTCTTTTGGATCACATCTCATGTTTATAAATGTACTTTTCATACTTGCTGGATGCTACCAATTCATAGTTCTTTTCAACATGATTACTCTTTATTACATGTGGATTTTTATTAATTTTTAGTTGTTTTTTTTTATATAATTTGTTTTTCAAATAATTTAAACAATCTTTATAGTAGAATTGTCATCATGTAATACTTGGGGCATTTAATTAAAGTTGTGTTCTTTTATTGTCAATTTTTTACTTTTCAATTTGACAGATTGATTGTGAGGATTAGATTGTGCTGTCGAGTAACAGTTTGCTCTTGAAACGATTACGTTGAGGAAGGAATAATATTCTTTAACTATGGATGGATTTTCTAACTCTTCAAAAGAGTATGTGTTAAAAAAATTAATTGTAAATTAAATAGATCAATGCTAGAATTGCGAACAAATTATTTCTTTATAATATTTTAATCACTCTCAAATTATTTTAGAGTTGTATTAAATTATACGGATTCAAATTTATGATCATGCGCTATTATAACAACGGTTGTATTAAACAATATTTATCATATGTATTTTAATAAATATTAAAAATACAACAATAGAACAACAACAACAATAAGTTCTGAACTCATGACCATGCGCCAATTTTCATCACGGTTGAAAATTCCAACCGTGATAAAAAGTGGGTTTAAAAATGAAAATAAAAGGAAAGCATCTAAATGAAAATAAAAATGAAAAATTTATTATTGACTTAAATATTTTTATATACGAAATTTACTATTGATCCAAATATTTTTGTAAATGGTACCTAAATAAAAATGAAGTCTGTATACGAAAAAAAATTTATCATTGATCTAAATATTTTTTATATATACGAGAAATGATATTTATGATTAAATATTTTTAATCCAAATGGTATAAGGAAAAAATTTATTATTGATCTAAATATTTTTATATACGAAATAATCAATTATTTATCTAATTTTTTTCTATTTTAACATTTTTATTAAAAATAAATATGTATTAAAATTCGCGTAACTGAACAGAACCCGTGCGTATGCACGTGTTTGTTACTAATTATCTTAGAGTTGTATTAAACTATACGGATTCAAACTCATTATCATGCGCTACATATAACAACAGTTGTATTAAACAACCTTTATCATATTTATTTTAATAAAAATATTAAAAATACAACAGTAGAACAACAACAACAATAAGATACGAACTCATGACCATGCGTCAATTTTCACCACAGTTGAAAATTTCAATCGTGATGAAAAGTGAGTTTAAAAAAAAAAAAATCTAATTGAATAGATTCTACCACGGTAAATTCTTTAACTGTGGCGAAATAAAATTATATGAATTATGATAGATACTTTTTTTTAGTAGCGACACCTCCCCCCAATACAAACTTAATGATCATTATAGCATGGTTGTAATTCGTGTTTGAAGCTGATTTAATTTATTTAAACCTTTTTTTCTTCTAGCGAGACACTCTTCAAACCTTCCTTTCATAGGAAAAAGTTTTTGTTTAATAACTTATTGTAAAAATTGTGAGTTTTCTCCCACGCAACGAATGTATTAAGTTATTAGCTCAACCGTTGTCTTTCATATTAAGGGCCCGTTTGTTTTTTTTTTTAAATGATTTTTATAGTGCTATATAATTTTGTGAAAACAATTTTTACAAAGAAATTTTTTGTAAAAGCTTCTAATGAAAATTTTGTTTGAATAGTTATTCTTAAAATGTGATTTTAGCTATTTCATCTATTTATGGAAAAAAAATATTGGATATCAAAATTTTAAAAAATCACTTAATTTTGAAGCTATTTCAAATAAATTTTCATAAAAATCATTTTTGAAATACAACTTTTTGAGAAAATTACAATTTTGACTAAGTTTTGGTCTTCAATAATATATGTTTATGTTATAGAATGTCATAATTAGTGTTTTATTTTAGAAAAAACGAATATAATTTTTTTTAATATTTTGAAAAACGGTTTTGAAAAATCTATTTTCAAAATACAAAGAAAAAATCTATTTTTTTAAAGCCGAAACAAACAGACCCTAAATAAATGACTATAATACAAGAGTGATGAGAGGTAAATTAAAATATATAAATCTTTGTTTTAAAACGTTAAATAAAAAATATTTTAAAAAAATAAAATAGATAACAAAACAAGAAGTAAGCGTAAGTAAAAGACACAATGTATGCTAACGATAAGACGAGAGTTTATATTAGTTTGACCCAAAACCATTTGGCCTACTTTCAATCCATAGAAATCCCTTCTGATTTTACTATCACCAAGATTTTAAAACAAATTTAATATGCAACTTTTAGGTCTTAGGCTATGTATAATGGGGTCTTGAAAAATAAATTCAATAGTTGAATCCTTGTAATAAGGGTGTTGAATAAGGTGTTTAAAGTGGGGTGTATTAATTGGTGTTGAAAGTTTTCAACATGTTGAATGTGGAAAGAGTGGGGTCCACAAAATACTTTGTAAAATTTTATTGGTTGTTTTGAATGTTTAAATTTTTTAGTGTGTTGTGAATTGTGGTGGAATAGGATGTTGAATTTTATTAAACAAAATCATTGTAGTAAGTATAAATTGAATGTATGTTAAATTATTAGGTGGAAGAAAGAGAAGATGATGTGTAATATAAAAAATGAAAAAGAAGTGTTGAATAATAAAATCATTGGAGATAAGATAGCCTTACAAACACTATTTCAATATGAGTCATAGGCATAGCATCAAGATATATCGCTTCTCTTGTTTTACACTAAAATCACCCTTAAAAGATAAAGAATTACAATAATTACACATCACGCGTGTATGATACAAATTTGAGCTCAAGTTTTACTATAGTAACTATATTGTAGATATGTTTTCAATAAAATATAATAAAATAAAATACTAAGTGTATATATTATGGGAAACTATCTTTGCATATTTTCAGTAGTGAAGGAAGAAGAAGATAAAGTGAAGAAGCAAAAGAAAAGCTTATCCATTCAACAGTGTTACAATCCCTTTATACATGTGGTTGTAACTAAATATGGTTAATAGTAACTAACCATTCAATAATAGCCAATAGAGAGTAACTAACCAATTAAGCTAATACAAATTAGTCTAAAGCTAATCAACTAATTAATCACAATAGTATAAAAATATTTGAAGCACATTATTGGAGAGGAAAAAAGATTGTTAGAGCTGATTTCAATCAAAATGGTGTGATTCCCGAAAATCCTAAGTTTCCGTTATATAGTTGGGTAATATAATTATTAGGGGTGTTCAGGTTCGGATCGACCCACGAATATGTTAATCCAAATTGAACCAAATCATAAATTATTCGAACTCTTTTATTTACGGGTATACCCAACCCAACTCACAACAACTCATATAGTTTCGGTTCCAGTTTCGAGTTTGAGTTTTGTAATCCATAGACCCGTTGACCCATATATACTCTTTTAACGCTCTATCTCCAACCAATGTGAGACTTTAGGATCTTCCTAATAATGTGACATTACTAATTTCTTATTTTTTTAATAATATTTTAAATAGAAATATAAAATTATTATCTCAGTAATAACCATCATTATTTTAAAAAAGCTTTATTCTCCACCAATAATACTAGTAGATCAATAAGTTTACATAATTCTAAGATTAAATATCGTTTTTTTTTTCTTTTGTATCATTTTCAACTTACGTATTTTATAAAATTAATATGTCTTGTAAAATTTTATAATATTATTCAGGGTTATATGTTGTGCCTCATCCATTTTGTGTGTTAAAAATTAGTATGTCTTGTAAAATTATGATGCTTATTTTACATATTGAATTGTGTTAATATTAAATTAAAAACAAAATTAATTTTTTTAAATTTAAAATACAATCCACGAACCCAACCCAAACCAACCCATAAATGAACGAGTCAGTTTGGGTCGATTTTGATAATGAAATTGCATATTGGATATGAATTCAATCCATTGAAGTTTGAACGGGTTGGGTAATGGATTAGGTCAAACCCGGTCCAACCCAACCTAAATACACCCTTAATAATTATCCAATTAAGTGGTAATCATGATTTTGATCTGTAACAATATTCAAAATTGATTATAGGGCAGACATAAATGATTATTTGAAAATATTAGGCTGAATACACATCTAATTCGACTATACAAGACCTCCAAACGATTAGGATGATAAGCATCATAATACAAAACGTTTTCTATGGGAAAAAAACTTTGAAAGTTGAAAAGCTTAAAAAAAATTTAGTAATTTTATGTGTGGGGAGAGATCAAATTACACCCGAAAATTACACCATTAGTTACACTCGACAATAACTTCACATCAGATAAATATATTTTAAAATCAACCGTTGAATTTTATCATACTATCATATAGATCATACCTACAAAGTTTAAGATTAATATAACAACTTCTAAAATGACTATATAACGGCTTCTAAAATGATCTGAATTGTCATTATACTCTTATTTGTGAAACCATTGTGAAAAATACTAGAAACCATTAATACTAGAAACCGTTGTGAAAAGAGGTTATATAGATCATTTTACTAGCAAAAGCTTCTAAAATGATAATTTTTAGTATTAACGGCTTCTAAAATGATCTAAATTATCATTATACTCTTATAAATATATTGAAAAACAATAACTATCCCGATGAATAATACTAGAAACCGTTGTGAAAAATTCTTCGCTTATTTTCACAATTTTTGTTAATTAATAATTGTGGTAATAAATTTTATATATATATATATATATATATATATATATATATATATATATATATATATATATATATATATATATATATATATATATATATATATATATATATATATATATATATATATATATATATATATATATATATATATATATATATATGAGGAGGGATATATTTACTTTAAGAATAAGTTATCAACACTTACTCCTTATCTTGACCATTAATTCTTCTCAATCTAATGGTAAAAATCAATGAGTATTAGTTTTCTCTCTCCACATTTAATTACTCATATAACAAATATTAAATACATGAAAACTTTGAAGCGTAAAGAAGCTTGGTAAAGTTCTCTACGATGACCAATCGTTAGTTGGTCCAGTGGTGATTGGCGTTGGACTTGGTAGGGAGAACCATTGCAAGAGCGGAAAATTATTTAGATTTAAGATTTGTGTTCTTCAATAATTATATAACTCAATATTTAATTTATTTATCTAACCCTTTTTTTTGTTTTATATCAAAAACAAATGAATGCCAAAGTCATGTAGAGAATATATTGCACCTAACATTTTCTCTTCCCCAAGATTTCAATGAAACCAGGATTCATCACTTGTTCTTCACTGACATTGCTGACGATGAATCAGATTCAAAATTTGTTATATATTTTTATGAATATTCTGTGCAAACAATGTAATATTATATGTAAACAATGTAGTTTCTAAACAAATTAATTTTATAATATTTTGTGTAAACAATGTAATGAGTATTTAAAAAAGGTATTTATTTTTCTCCTCGATTTTGGTCATAAATCTATAGGTATATGACTCTAGTTTTAAAAATATAAAAAAGCTTTTGCCGATGATCAAACCTATGCGCAGATAAATTTACTCCTCGATTTTTTAATAACCGATGAGTAAAGTGGTAGTTGTTCATGACGCCCTTCATTGCCTCGCTTTTATAGCCGAAATTAAATATATTTCGCATCCGAGATTAAATATATTTTAGAAATAGTGTTAAGAGATCATAATAAGCTCGAGGGTTTTTCTTAAAGCCACATAAAGCTTTTTTAAAATTTTAAAACATGATTTGAAAATTCAAAATTTTTAAAATCAAGAGGTTGATAAACATATACTTTCTTTTGGACTGTTAAGAAACTCACTTTTATCTCCATTTACAATAGTTTAATATCTTTGATGAGGGAAAGAGCAAGAAGTATACAAATGGCTTATATTGTAACCTTTGCCATCAAGTATTGCTTAATTTCATAAAATAAAATTGTTTTCATCAAAGCTTGTTTCTAAAGACCCATTTAGTTCAATCCATAGATTTTCTTTAGATTTTTAAACCATTTTCCAATAAATGTTTCTTTCAAATTGAACAATGTACATCAATCTTAGGTTCTCCGTTATTAAGGTAGATCTTGGTGAGGTTTCTTAGATTCCTCTTCTTTGTCTTTATTTTTTAAGAGGCTTTTCTTATAATTCTTGCACAATCATGAAGCTATTCCTTTAGAACAAATTTGGCGTTAGTTTAATCTTAGGTAACATGTACATATTCTTATATAGTCATGCTTCTTTTGTTATAAATTTTAAAAGCTTTACTATAAGTGAAATAATCAAGAAATAGACTTTCATGACCTTTAGCATCAAACTTTCCTAGACTATCTTTCCTGTTATTCTAAACAACACATTTAAATTTGAATACATGAAAGTGGAAGATATTTGGCTTCCTTCTTTATATTTTTCATAGGGTGTTTGTTTTAGAATATTTTGGATGAGAAATTTATTCATAACATGACATGCAGTACTTACCATTTTACCTAGAATTATTTAGGAAAGTTTGTTTCACTGAGCATCATCCTTACTAGATCTACAAGAGGTGTATGTTTACTTTCACTACTATAATTTTATATAGATTTCTTGGATCAGAGGAAATATGCTCAATTCCATTTTCATTAAAAAAAAAAACATTTCAAAAGTCCTTATTTTGAGTTTCACTTCCATGATCTATATACATGGATGGAATGTTTAAAAAATAAAATTTATTGAATAATTTTGGCAAGTTTCTGAAATGCAATAAAGATATTTTTTTATGAAAAATCAAGAATGCATGTGTCTATCGAGATTAATAATACATGAGTGCATAGTAATTTTCAACAAAATTCATGATTATGAATGGTCCAAAAAGGTCTGTGTAAAAGTTTTAAAGTTTAATTTGTAGAAATAATTTTTTTAGACTCACGACCTCTAATATAGATTTTTTAAAATGTAACTTTAGTAGACCAAATACTAATTATTTTCGAATCATTTTATTAAAATGATCCATGTGAAAGTGTGGGTTACTTTTGTTATTAAAAGATTATTGGCTAATTTTTGTAGGCAAGTCCTTAAGCAAGATGTCTTGATTTGTTGTGATAAATCTTGTCTTTGATTCACTCTCTATTATGTGAATCGTTTTAGCGTAGTCAAGATTTGTTTGTGTTTCAACTCTTCTAGAAGTTTGCAAAAATTGTGTTTGAAAGAAGTATTTTGAATCTAATTAATTTGAAGAAGATTTCATTGAGTCATATATTTGAAGAAAATCATGATTGGATATGATTTATAAAAAAAAAAATTGAATTTGGTTTTATTGAAGAATATTTGATTTGTTGTTTTCAAATTCAACTTGTTTTTTTTATCAAAACCCTAATGGACTTTTTTGGTGGATTGTATTTTCTATTTAAGGAGATGGTTCGTTCTTCTTTTTTGAAGACTCACTTGTTTTGGAGATTTATTTTGAGATTCGTATTTTTTATACTCTTGTTTTTTCTTGTGTAACACTCTATCTTGAGATGCCTTCATATTTTAGAAGGATAGAGTATTTGGCAAGTAATTGTAATTTGAACCATGAATCATATAATTGTTTTCATACAAACATATGGGAGAGAGTTTGATTGAAAGTGAGGGGATCTCTAATTTAGGGTAGCCTGAGTTAAATTCATTGATGGTATAAGAAAAAGACATTGGACTGAGAGAGTTCAGATGAGACTGTCGTGTAATATTTACTACTTAAATTAGTGAATTTCCTTTCATTGAGATAAATTCATCCAGATATAGGTGATGCTGCAATAAACTGGGTTATCATAACAATCTCCCTTCTTTCCTTATCACGAGTCAGATGATAATCAAATATCTCTATAATTGTTTCCTCACTACTACTTGTTTAAAGCATATGATATCGTTTTTGGTATTAATAGTATGTTTGGATTGACTTTTGAAAGACCCAAATTCAATTCTAGAGGTGTAGAATTGATTCTGGGTGATTTTGAGGTGTTTGTTTTATCAAAAGTAGAATTAATTCTGCCTCCAAAATTGATTCTACTTGAAGTTAGAATTTTTAGCTTCTACCTCCAGAATTGATTCTGGGTGATTTTTACACTAAAATCTATTATTCAACTCACTTTTACATAAATGTATCCAAACATAAATCAATTCTGTCAAACTCCATTATGTTAAAATTAATTTTACTAAACTCAATTCTGCTAAAATTAATTATGTTCACCGTCAATCCAAACGCTCCATAAAATATGTAGTATCAAATTCTTTGTGTAATATTGTTTTTAACTTAATATAATGATCATTCGAGTTTTCCTCTTCATGCATCAAAGTCATAATGTATGTTTAGATGAACGATAAAATAGCATCTTCACAAAATTAAGTAGCAATTGGCTCATCGTGATTTTCAATCACACCACTTAGTGTCTGTTTGGAATCACGTTAGACAGCCCCCTAACGTACGTTTTTCTAATGCTCTAATCTGGAGCTTCTCCATTTTCACGTATTTTTGCTTTAAAATGTGTTGCCACCGCACGTTTGCTTTGCTAGAAGCTCACCCAAACATACACTTATTCAAACATACACTAAATCAAAATCATTTTTTTAAAATCTAAAACCAAAGCCATTGATATTCAAAATCATAGCATTGATAAAACTAAATTAACTTATTGTGGTTATATTAAACTCCATGCAAATTATACACCCTCTTACACATGTTTTTCAAATTTTGAAAAATATATAAACGATGATATAGTGCTAGGTATAGCATCTCTATGTGTCACGGGAGAGTTGATACCAAATTAATTCAGAGTAGCAAGTTAATGGGCAGTGAGTAGCTGCATCTCTATGTATCTATTTCTCTACAACATAAAAAAAATATCACTGATCACTAGCATCCAACCTAGCATGCGTGAAACCAAACAAAGTACAACAAAAAATGTTTATTTATATTTATATATAAAGTGAAAAGAAGAATCGTACGAAAGAATTCAAACATGCAGGGGGCAATGGGAGCAATCTATGGTACTGTATGATTGGGGTGGATCAAATTCAGTAACTAAATTTCCTTTTATTTTTCTTGAATTCAAAAGAAAGTGTATGTGTGTGCTTGGATCTTGGAAAATGTGTCACTAGATATAGCTATAGTATAGTATATAGATATAGTAAAACATGAGGGTGAAAAAGCATAGGTAGTAGTGAATGAGTTGTAGGGGAAACTGCGTAGGACAGTGTTGAAAGTGTATCATAAAGGCATTTAATAGTGTACCTGTATGTGCTTTAAAGGACTGTGTTTTCTGGCTTTTTTGTTTTGGCCGTGGGTGGGACTTTCTCAATTCTCATGTGATATGCTTGTTACTATTTTTAACAATAACAACAAAATGATTTAACCAATCTGCATTTTTTCTATCTAGCATGTCTTAACTCTTAATTGATCCAAGGAATAATTGTTCAGTTTAAATTTCTTTGTTGAAGATGCCTCTTGATAAGTAGACAAAAGTAATATTTTTATGAATCTTGATATTTAATCAAAATTTACAAATTTTAATTTATAATTGATAATATGGATGAATGTTCGAGATTTGAGTGAGTATTATTTTTAGGGTTTCGTTGGTAAAAATAGTAGTTAGGTGATAAATTAACTAATAGTGTATAGTTTATGAGTGATGGTTGATGACTAATAGTTTATAATTTATAGTTGATGATAATTGATGACCGATGACATATAAATGTAAATAACATAATTGAGTATTTGATAAAATTAGCACTTCAATGAACTAATAAATGTAAATAACATAATTGTTTGATATTATTTATCTCTAATATATAATTTTCTATTTTAAATTAAAAATAAATTATAAAAGATAAAAAATGGTTTTTAATTAAAATAATAAAAATAAAATGTTAAAGGTAGTGCGCTATCACTATAAATTAATTTTACACTATAATCTAATAGAATTATTAACATTCAGACATATCATATTAATATTTTAAAATTAAAAGTGTGACTTGGTGGGATACAAATATTAATATTTTAAAATTAAAAGTGTAACTTGGTGGGATACACGTTTGTGATTACTTGACAATGTAAAAATATTTTACACTATCAGTGCATATTCTTTTTTTAAAAAAATAAAAGTGAAAAAAATATTATAAAATATAAGTTAAAATATTATTTAAAACAACGTCTAAAAATAAATTATAAACTTGTGAAAAGTACTATTATTAAATAAAGCTTTTATTATCGTATAAACTATATACACATAAATATTTTATGAAAAAACTTATCAACACCATCATCAAATAATCAATGAATATTGAAGTTGATTGGAAGATCAATCTAATATTAATTTTACGCCTAAATGTCCCCCTTAACATAAACCAAGACCATGATAACGTCTAAATATTTGCCACAACTTCATTGCATCATTCAAGATCCACAAAATCCACACAATTGAACACAACATGTTTCATTCATCCACAAATTCCGCACAATAGAACACCACATAACGTGTTTCAATGCGTGTGTGCTTTTCTAAAATATCTAAATTCAGTGTACACAGTCTATAAAACAAATCCTATAAAGCATAATTTTTTTTTCAAATATCTGTCAAATGAATTCTTCAAGGAGACATTTTAATTTTCATAGAAAACTATATTGAACAATATTTATGATTTTTATGATCAAATTAGCACTTTTTAATTTTTTTGGACCATAGATTGTTTTCTTTAATCATTAATTAATGTATTTGATCGTACCTGATCAGATGGATCTTCAAGACCTCCAATGAGCTGGGTCTTCTGTGAACTCGAGGGTGTACCTGCAAGGTACTCCGATGTCAAAGTGAGAAGAAGAAGCAATCAGAGTGCAAGTACAAGGTAAAAGAGAGAATGAATGTTGTTACCTGACTCTCTAGTGAAAGAGGGTATTTATAGCCCCCAGCGCTAGGCCAAGATCTCGCTATCGGACTGGATGCCCAGACTCAATTCGAAGACTGCCAGGATTCTACGTGGATAGTGGAGACCAGCACGTGGTCTTCATCCTGGATCAACCATTCCGAAACTTAAGGGGAGACGCGGTCTTTTAGGGATTGCGCAGACTCCGCTTAATTTGGAAGGTTGAGAATGAAGGAACCCTACGAGGAGGAGGGTCCTCGATGGAATGAGCGGACAAAAGTGTTCGCAGGGAATGCCTGCCCAGGGTCGGGCATGTGTCCTTGTCCGGGTTATGTCCTGCTCGACCCAGAGCTAGTGGAGTCGAATGACCGAAGGTCATATGTTTACGCCCGGCTGACGAGGAGGCCACGCGTTAAGTCCAACGGGGCCGGGCACTGGCCCAGTCCATAACCCGATTGAGTTTGGGCCATAGTCCAATTAGGCCAGGCGTCGGCCCAATCCAAAACAGTATTTATTATTATTATTATTATTATTATTATTTATTTGGTAAAAATTAAAGTCTTTATTTTTTTTAATAAAGTTCAACAGTAAAATTAACACAGTAAATATTATTACAAATTTCATCTGACTATCAAACGTTTTATTTTTCATTTTCAAAGATTAATGAATTAATCTTTGCATTCGGATGTAGAAGATACTTTATTTTTGTAAATATATTTTGTCTCCGCCAACGAGATCCTCTGTTTTATTTTCTTTTTATAGTATGCGTTGATGTTCTTTCAAGTATGCTCAAAAAGAGTGCACTCTCAAATCAAAGCGCACGTTATCACTCACCTCTTTTTTACAGATGATTGCTTACTTTTTGCTCGTGCTAAGGAAGCTAAAGCGGAGTCCATCCTGCAAACTCTTGCCATTTATCAACAAGCGTCGGGGCAGATGGTGAATTTTGATAAGTCTGAAGTTTCCTTTTGTGCAAATGTGTCTGAATCTACAAAGGATCTTCTTCACAGTAGATTAGGCTTCAGAGCTGTAGTAAAACATTCAAAATATCTTGGTCTTCTTGTGGTGTTTGGTAAATCAAAAAAAAAAAAGTCATCTCATTGGTCCTTGATAGAGTCTGGAAAAAAGGTTAAAGGGTGGAAATAGGGGTTTCTGTCGAGAGTTGGGAAAGAAGTACTCGTTAAGGCAGTGGCACAATCGATTCCAACATATATTATGAGTTGTTATAGGTTTCCCGAGCAATGTTGTAAGGAGATTGAATTTATGCTTGCTAAGTTTTGGTGGGTTTCCAAGGAGAGGGAGAGAAAGATCCATTAGATGAGTTAGGAACATATGGCTCAGTCAAAAGGTGTGGGTGGCATGGGCTTCAGAGGCATCAAGGATTTTAACACAAGTCTTTTAGGTAAACAGTTCTAGAGATTGATGTAGAAGGATGGATCATTGCTTGGAAGATTGTTTAAAGGTAGATACTACCCTATGTGTTAAATCTCTGAGACTCCTCTAGGTTTCAAGCCTAGCTATGATTAGCGCAGCATTCTGAGTGCTAAAGACATAGTGTTCAGTAGTTCTAGATGGAGGATAGGGAATAGTGAGAAAGTTCTTATATGGAAGGATAATTGGGTGCCTACTATGCTTGACTTTAAGCCACTGAACTACCAGAGTTCTCTTGGTTCCCATAATACGGTTTTTGACCTTATTGGTAAAGATTTGGGTCAGTGGAAGTTGAATTTTCTTCAAGATATTTTTTTAGGCAGTGATGCTAAACACATTACCAGCATACCTCTTTCAAATAGGTTCCCTGAGGATAAATTGATCTGGAATTTTGAGAAGGATGATGAGTATTCTGTAAAGATTACCTATCATGTTCTTGGAAGACAATAGCAAAACTGCAGCCTAGGTCTCTCATCTGTTGTTGATGTTGATCGTTGGAAAAAGTTATGGAAAGCCCCAATTCTTGAGAGGACTAAGAATTTTCATCTGAAGGTTATCCATGAACATTCTCCCTACCAGATGCAACATGCGAAAGAAAGGTATTATTACTGACATCTCTTGTCCATTTTGTCATTTGTGCCCTGAAGATTCTCTCCATCTGTTCATTGCATTGTGACTTTTCCAAAAGAGTTTTCTCCCCACCATTGGGAGTGTGTGTGCCAATAGGGATTGGATTTCTTGATTGAATCTTTATGTGTTTCAATCAAAAAGATCAATGGTTAGGCCAGGTGGTGTGCACTGGTTTTGGAAGATTTGGCATGCTAGGAACATGTTAGTGATTAAGAATGAGGTTCCTAGTCCGCAAATTATTGCTCAGAATGTCAAGGATGTTGTCTTGGAGTTTTGTGATATCAAAAAGTGTAGGGTGAATAAGATTCATGTGCCGGTTAGTGAGGCCTCTTCGCACTGTTCTTAGTTCGTTCAGTCTAATACTGATTGTTCTGAGGGTGACGTTGTTTCTTTGGGATGTTTGATTAAATCGTCCAACGCAGGGATTTTATACCGCTAAATTTTGTTAAAAAATAGAAAAATAAATCTAAACTTAGATAATAAAATCTTATTTTTTATTATAAAATATAATCGTTAAAAAAAATTATTTTCTTTTATACTCTTCTATTATAATATTATAATGAGTAATTAAATATTTATTTTGAAGACTCTATATTTATCAAACTTTGAGATGGTTAAAGATAATTATGTATCATAATAATTTTAATGGTATAAAATATAATATTATAATGAGTAATTAAATATTTATTTTGAAGACTCTATATTTATCAAACTTTGAGATGGTTAAAGATAATTATGTATCATAATAATTTTAATGGTATAAATTTTTTTTTTAATCACCGTTTTAGTCGGACTTTCAATCGTAATTGCGGAGGACCAATTACCACTGAACCACCTAACGATTGGTAGCGATATAAACTTATTTTAATATGTACATTTTCAATCTTATTTATAAAAGCAACGCGAGGGAATATGGTCTTTACTCTTTCAATGATGATCTTATCATTAAATTAAATATGAAAATTTCATTTTAGATGCACCAAATGAGTGCATTGGAGAAGTGGGTAGTGATTTACTCCTTTTAACGAGGTGTAGGGGAGGGTAGCTGTCGTTATCTAACTGCGAGGTCCATATGTAGCACACATCTAGACCACACTTCAATTTCTCCCCTTTCAAGATGAAGCACATACCTAGTAGTAATAGCTACAAATTAAATGTTCATTCACAATTTCTTTTGTATTTTTGTGTTGCTCTTATAATTTTTATATGAGAATGACTTGGACACTTTCTCCTAGTATTAGTATAAAAAAACTTGATATCGAACCTGAGCTAAAGATAACATAATGGAATCCTCATTGAATAGTCAATCCAACTAATCATAACAATTTTTAGAATCAAATTAAATGATAAATAAATTTAACTAAAATTAAAATTGAACTGAAATGAAAAATGTTAAAGACAAGTTTAAATTTTTTTTATAAAAAACATTCGATAAAAAATATAACGATTTAAGTTTTTAACAAATTATTTAATTTAAAAAAATAACTTCGAACAATTTGATACAGATCTGAATTAGTATATCTAACTATTAATTTTAATTCGATTAATCTTGATTCGATTAATTTTGATTATGGATAAATTAAAACGATTCAATTTAATTTAAATGATTTATTACTTAAGTGTAGCTCGTACTTTAATTTGCTCCTAATTTTATATAACAACATAAATAGTTGTTTTAAATTACCAAGTGAAGGGACTAAAATAATTTTGTAAGTGCTAAAGTGAAAGGGTGTGTCTTGTGATATGTTTAAATTTGGGATGTTTGCGGTGCGGTTTGTGCGGTTTTTATGCTAAAAATCATCTAAATCGCAAGAGAAAAAAATATGTGATTTGATTTGGTTTAGTTAACTTTTAAAAATAAAATCGAACCAAATCAAACTAAACTAATGTAGTTTGAATTGGTTCGATTTTTATGAGATTTTTATTGAGTTATACATATACGATATAGTTTTGTATTTAATTATTTATACATTATCATAAAATAAATTTGTTGTCAAAATAAGTTTATATGAATTGCATCTTATAATTTTATCTTATGATTTTATCTTATGTTTAATGAATAATATACATGAAATTACATTATTAAAAAAAATTTAAATTACTATCATATTTCATAAATAAAGGGATGTGAAAATATTTTTTAATCTTATCCTTACCAATGTTAACAAATTATAAATATGAAAAAATATATATATTTTGATTTCATTTCAAATAAAATTAACAATATTTATAATTAAATAATACTTTATTTTTATTAATATATAAATTAATATAAATATCATATAAAGAATATGATAAAATATACACATAATATTTGTTGATTTTTTAAAAGAATAAAAAAAATATATAATTGTTTGTACGATTTTGCAACATAATGTGGTTTGGTTAGGTTGACAAAACATAAATCACAAACCGAACCAAATCATGTAGTTTTTTTAGAAAATGATCCGAACAGATTCGAATCAAATGAGTTTTTTACGGTTTTTAATTTGGTTTGGTTTGATTTGCGATTTTTTATTAGATCGGTTCGATTTTGAACATCTCTAACCTAAATCAATTAAGTAGATCATGTTTATAATCTAGCTCTTTTTTAATCCAATAATATAGATGGATGGAATAGCTCAGCTGCCAATTACTAGTTGGATAATAAAATGTAAACGGTTGGCCCTCAACTTCTAACAGCGGCACAATAACATGATTTTAGAGATTTTAGCCACACAATTGATGCGTTCGATTTAACATTAAATTCCAATGTAGTATATTGTCTACTTCTTTTGAATCTTTCATTACGATTTTGTTGAGTGTGTATGATGTTTGCTCGACCAAGCATCTGAGTAATTTTATTTCAAAAGAGGACAATTTTATTTTATTTTTTTTCAACTTTGTGACATTAGTGTAAAAAATCTCTCATTACTCAAACATTTTGGATGTCTGTCATACCATTTTAGGATTGTTTAATAAATTATTATATAATATAGGGTTAAACCCTATTTTGCCCCCTGCCATATGGGGCGATTCTCAAAAACAACCCTGTAAAAAAAAAAACACAGATTCCATCCCTGCCATTTGTAGATTCCCCTGTTTTGCCCCCTGGCTGGATTTGGTCAGCAAAATTGATGATGTGGCACTGTTCTTTTAATTATTTATTTATTTTAATATTACGTGGAATGCTAATATGCTGACGTGGAATTTAATTTTTTATTTTAAATTGTTTTTAATTCCACGTAATAACCCTTTATTATTTATTTATTTTAATTTTATTTATTTATTATTATTACATTGTCAACATTCAAAATATATAATTATTCTTAAAAATAATTTGTCTCATGTAAGGTTTGAACCCAAGACCTACCCCTCACAACATCCAACCTCACCTTTGCCAACTGAGCCATTTAAGGTTTCTGTTAACTAATTGCATCAATATTTATATCATAGAAAGAAATATTTTATTTAAACGTTATGTAACAAATCATATTTTAATATTAAGTACTGAAAATAATAAAATAATAAAAAATTGAAAATGATTGAAATATAATTTCAGTTTATTAATTAAACGTAAATATAATAAACTAAAATATTTAGATATAATACTTTTACGTTTAATATATTAAAACCAAAAGTTATAAATAAACTGAAAATAATTTAGAATAATTATAATAAAGTAATATATTTATAATAATAAACTAAATAATATATTTATAATACATGAGAAACACTCAGTTTTTTATATTGTAAATAAATAAATAATGTTAGCATAAACGAATTAACGTTTTTTATTAAACTGAATAATATATTGTAAATAAATAATGTTTTTTAAATAAATAAATAATGTTAGCATAAACCGAATTAAAGTTTTTTATATTGTAAATAAATAAATAATGTTAGCATAAACTTTGTAAATAAATAATGTGTAAAAAATATAAAAGAATTAAAGTTTTTTATTAAATATAAATATAGTATTTAACGTTTTTAACATAAACGAATACTTAACATTCAGTTTTTATTAAAAAATGTTATTGTTAGCATTCAGTTTCTTTTAACATTCAATTTTTATTAAACATTTAGTTATTAATACAGTATATTAAAATATTTAGTTATAAACATAAACGAATGACTTAGTTATTAATACAGTAGTTATGTAATAAATCCATTTTGATGCAACCAGTTAAACAAGGGAAACAAATGGCCTAGTGGTAAGGCCAATGACTTTCAAGTAAATGGTGATGGGATCAATTCCCATTGTTGACAAAATTTTAAAAATTTTCCATTCTTGACATAAGAAAAAAAAAACAAAGTGAAAAAATAAAAATTACCAAACTTAAAAGAAAATCCACGTGACATTTCCACTTAATCATAAATTAAATAAAAAAATAAAAAAAGCCAACACAGCAGTGCCACATCATCAATTTTGTTGACCAAATCCAGCCAGGGGGCAAAACAGGGGAATCTACAAATGGCAGGGATGGAATCTGTGTTTTTTTTTTACAGGGTTGTTTTTGAGAATCGCCCCATATGGCAGGGGGCAAAATAGGGTTTAACCCTATAATATATTGTCGCTATTATTTCAAAAGACCAAGAAAAAACCACCCACTTTATAAGGCTCATTTATCACTGCACATGGGAAGTGATTGCTCAAACAAAAATAGTTGCAATCTAGAGATGAGAAAGTTAGGTGTTTGAAATGGTCAGTTTCATGTTGCAACCAGTTGTTGGGCAACATAAGGAGATGCCTCCTCTGTCTGTTGGGCAAATTGAAAAGGAAGACAGTTACTCACTTACTCAATTTTATACCCAGTAGTTTATAATGCTTTCCTCCAATGATATTTTTCTTGATTGAATAATGAAAAAATAAATTATTAAACCTAAATAAACTTTTAAGTTTGAAAAC
This sequence comes from Vicia villosa, assembly GCF_029867415.1. Lineage (NCBI taxonomy): Eukaryota > Viridiplantae > Streptophyta > Magnoliopsida > Fabales > Fabaceae > Vicia > Vicia villosa. The sequence goes on along the minus strand of NC_081180.1, from coordinate 33,298,374 downwards.
GAATAAACTATCCATTTAATTTTTAATATATCATTCTTTTCAATTTAACCTCTAAATTTTAATGAGTACTAATATTTAAAATATATAAAACCGTCAATTTAATATTTAAAATAGAAGAAAAATTATCAATTCGAACTCTAATTTAGTAATAATTAAATAATGAAAATGTTAATATCTTTTTAGAGTTTTTAAGCCTATGCTCTAGAAAATGCAGCAATTCTCCGAATCACCCGTAGTATAGGAATATCGACAATATAAGAAAATTTATAGTTGTTGAAAAACTAATTTTGCCCCTCTGCTCAAATAGTCTATCCACCTGTATGGCCTTATCAACCTGCATTGTTTTTTACTTTCTTTCTTTCTTAATCAACTCGCCTCTTCATTTTTGAAATTTGAATGTCCATGTGGTTAGAAAAAATCAATTCTATTTTATAACATTCTTTCCCATCAAATGTTAAATAATAGACTCCACAAGCTAACCTACTTTGCTTGCTATCTTGTACTATTGCTACTTTCCATATTTTTTGTTACTTAATATTTAATATTTTAATATTTTAAGCAACTATTTTTTTGTTGCTTAATATTTTAAATGGAAATTAATCAACTATTTTTTGTTACTTAATATTTTAAATTTAAAAGTAAATATTTTAAATTTAAATGGAAATTTAATATTTATATAAATTAAAAACATTAATATTATATTATTTAAAATATTGAAGTTACTGATCAAAGTATTGAATATTAACGGAAACATGAAGTTATTGATCAAATATTTTGAAATTAACGGGAACATGAAGTTACTTATCAAATATTTTAAATTAACGGAAACCTGAAGTTACTGATTAAAATATTAAATATTAACGGGAACAAGAAATTACTGATCAAAATATTGAAAATTAACGGGAACATGAAGTTACTGATCACAATATTGAATATTAACGGGAACCTGAAGTTACTGATTAAAATATTGAATATTAACGGGAAAATGAAGCTACTGATCAAAAAATTGAATATTAACGGGAACGTGAAGTTACTGATCAAAACATTTTAAAATTAACGGGAACTTGAAGTTATTGATTAAAGTATTGAATGTTAAAGAGGACATCAAATTACTGATCAAAATATTGAATAATAACGGGAACATGAAGTTACTGATCACAATATTAAATATTAACGGGAACATGAAGTTCTTGATCAATATATTTTGAAGTTAACGGGAACCTGAAGTTATTGATTAAAGTATTGAATATTAAAGGGAACATCAAATTACTGATTGAAATATTGAATAATAACGGGAACATGAAGTTACTGATCACAATATTGAATATTAATGGAAACCTGAAGTTACTGATTAAAATATTGAATATTAACGGGAAAATGAAGTTAATGATCACAATATTGAATATTAACGGGATCATGAAGTTACTTATCACAATATTGAATATTAACGGGAACCTGAAGTTACTAATTAAAATATTGAAGATTAACGGGAACATGAAGATTGATCAAAATAGTGAATATTAACGGAAAAATGAAGTTACTGATTACAATATTGAATTTTAACGGGAACATGAAGTTATTGATTAAAATATTAACATGAACATGAGATTACTGATCAAAATATTGAATATTAACGGGAACATGAAGTTACTGATCAAAATATTTTGAAATTAATGGGAACGAAGTTATTGAGCAAAATATTAAATATTAACATGAACATGAAGTTACTGATCAAAATATTGATTATTAACGGAAACATGAAATTACAAAAGGTTGTTTATACATAATTTAATTTTGGTGTTTTCAATTTTGTTCATGATTTTTTTAGACACAATTTAATGTTAATTATTCTTATTTTTTTTCCAAAAAATGTTAATTACTTTTAATATACATTATTTTCTATTAAAAAATATAGACCTGAAATAAATGTGTGTCCCGTACCAGAACCCGTGCGAACGCACGTGTTTGTTACTAGTTATTCTATGGTATTTGGACTCAAGATCTATCCCATGGTTTTCCGCATCATACGCTTGAAATTTAGTAGATTGTTGTAACTAGTCTGCTATATAAAGAAGAAACACGTCATTTTTATGTACAATTAAAATTCAAACTTCATTGATTCATCTTATCAAATACTGACTTGAACGTTGGAGTGCTAACTTTATAGGTCATTTCTTCTCTTTCCGTATTGGAAGCTCAATTCCACTATTGCATCTCTTAACATTCAATCTCCGATTAACTCTGATTCCTTTGCTAAACAGTTGCGTAGTGTGTGAGAATCAACATTTGATTCATATATTTTCTACGTTCAAATATTCATCTATCGATTCGCTAAATGAAACATCTCATCCTAACAATACAGATTTCCTGAAATCGAGTCACATATTTTTTGTTCTTGATCCATTCTGATCGACTCCATTTTTCATCTCATTAAATACACCTCATTTGCTTCATGCACTTAAATGTCATTTTTTAAAGTCTAATTATTTTATTATATATTTGACATTTTAAATTAATATTTTTTTTAAATATATTAAAATAAAATAAAAGTTATAAGATTGGAATTTAACTTTGTCTCAAAAATCTACAATTTTAAAAACTACATACATTTACGAGATAAATTTGAAAGTTTAATTTAAAAACTACACAATTGGAGTTTAACTTTATCTGAAAATTTCACAACTTTACAAATTTAATAAAGTAGTAAAAAAAACTACTAGAAGTTAATAAATTCTAATTTTATATATATATATATATATATATATATATATATATATATATATATATATATATATATATAATCGAGTTGACTCAAGAACCTAACGAATCAAACTATACAAGTTTGGTTTATTTAGTTAACGAACTTAGTTTTTTGTTCATATTCAGCTCATTTGATTCATGAACCAAATTCAACGGTTTAGTTGTTGAATTGAATTTCGAACTATGTTCGAGTTGATTCGGTTCATTATCAGTCATACATTTACATCAAAAAGATAGAGAAAGACACAATTAATCTCTAAACGAAACGACTTTTTCATCTTTAACCATCTAGTCTGATCATAGATGCTCCCTTGAAATATGCATGGGAGGAAAAAATGCTCTAATTGTAATAAAGTGTTATAAAAAGACTCAAAGACACCCACGAAACCGAAAATCGGAAGTAAGTGATTCATCTAGTTTTTGAGCATGAGAGACATTCTCAAGGCGTAAGTTTTCAAAGCCTTTACGTGCGAGAGACCCTAAAATTGTTTTAATGCAAATTATTTTTTCTCCAATTTCTAATGATCAAGCAATTATTAACAAATTGTTTTAATGCAACTTTTTTTCCCTATTTTCTTTAATGATCAAACAATTATTAGCAAATTGTATGCATTTCTATGCAAATGGATAATTTTACCTAAATTAAAAGTGAGAAGTAACTATTCTATATTCATATCTATTTACCTTGCAATTGTGTATCATAAAAGCATACAAGATACCAATATGGCAAACAAAGCTAGGCCACGTTATCATATATATCTTATTTTGGAATCTCTGACCTTAGTATTTTGGAGGAACCATAGCTAGAAGGAATAGCATTCCTGAAATATTATAATCACTTTTCAAAAAAGTCATTTCTTTTTAATGCAAATGCCCTCTGATTTGTGTACTATAGTTGTCTCTTGATATGTTTCAAAGGGAACATTTGGAATTACTTCAACATCACGATGAACACGAATGATTCATCAAAACTTGTGTAAGAGCTTAACATATCAAAAAAATCACACGTTGCACCAAAAACAAAACATGTAGATTTTAAGAAAAATCACATCAAATAGATTGCAAAATGGAGTTATATGTATATAACTTCTAACTATCATAATGTACACTATGAAAGGTCTTTTCTCTAATTTAATTACTCTTGACCTCGTATTCTTTTGCATGATTTGGGACATACATAATGCATGTTCGTCTACTAGCTACCTATTGCATGTGTTAATTCCAAGGGTGTGCATAGAAATATAAAACATTGTCCGTGTATAAATAATTTAGCATATAAAAGAGACAGACATGATTGCGTAAATGAAGGTTTTTTGTCCGTGGATTGGATGCCATGAGTTGATGTATCATGATGCTTAGGTAGAACTATAAAATATACTCTTAAAGATATGAGTTCATGTTTCATGATGAGAAATGTGAGCCTTAAATAGTAATCCTCTCTTTTGAGAGTGACATATTTTAAGACTCTTAAAAAATGTGGTTGAGTCTAACTAATTTTTATGAAATTGATTTATGTAAAAATTGTCTCTATTTATAAAGATATGTTTAGATTATATATTGTCTAATGTGAGATTCTTAATACTCCTCGTCACGCTCAGGATTAGACAATTGAAGCGTGAAAATAAATGATAAGTGACCCAATATAGAAACAAGACTCTTGATTGATACCGGGATAGAATTAGATTTTTGACCTAACTCAATCCTACAAAATCAGCTTTGTAAGAATAAATAGGTTCAACAATATTTTTTAACATGGTATCAGAGCCTATCGATCGGTCCTTATGCCACCCACCGTTTAAATTCACGCACCAAACCTAAAAATGTGTTAGGTGCGAGGTGGTGTATTAGAAAAATTTTCAAGTCTTACATTAGTTAGAAATAGAACTTTAAAAGAGTTTATATAGAATAACTCGTCATCTTACAAGCCGGTTTTATAAAGAGAAAATTAAAATGTATACTACAACAACAATTAAGCATTATATGTTAAATGAAAAAAAAAAAACAAATTTATTTAAAAGAATAAATCAAATAAAGTATATTCATAATTAATTATATATGGTTTTTATTAGTGTTGTTCATGGTTGTGTTGATCAATCAATTTTAGTTGAAAAAAAAATCCAAATAACCATGTTTAATAATTTATTTACACCAAAAACCATGTTTTCGGCAAAATTACGCATATGACCAGGTTTCAGAGGTGGTCTCCACATAGGAGCCACCTCAGGTGGCGCCAAAGACCAAAACCTCTTAACCTATGCGCCACCCAGGGTGGCATCAATGCATATTTTTCACTTTTTAGCCACCTAGGGTGGCGCCTATGTATATATATATATATATTTTTTTTTTGTTTTTTTTTTAATTGTTTATATACTATTTTTTTTTAAATTTTTTTTATTTATTAACAAAATTGTTTTAACAATTAAATAAATAATGAAACACCACATGTCATTCATTCCAAACATTACAAATACAAGAAATGCAGAAACAACATTAGAAATACGGTCATACAGTTCAAACATTACAAATACGGTACACAAAAGATAAATAATAAAACATGGATATTATGCTATTCACGACCCCTCCGACCATGACCCCTCCGACCCGGCGCCGGACCATGACCCCTCTCACCGCCAGTTCCGCAATCTGGAACTACTCGAATCCGGTTGGAAGGATCTCGACGACCGACTTCTCCACGACCCCCCTATTCCTTGGTTGTTCTTGTTGTGTCTGGGTAGGCGGTCCTCGGATTAGCCCCTCCATGCGCTCATTGGACATGTATTCTTGTATGTTGCTGTCAAATAGTCGGGTCCCCATGCCCTCAAAGATTTGTCTTGGCGGTGGAGTTGCGTCACATGGTCGGTAAAATCCAGCGCTTGATTGACCTTGAAAAAATGGCATTGTTTGCTGGGGTGTGGTGTACCCATATTGTTGGTGTTGTGGAAATTCGTACTGTGACGATTGAGTGGTCATTTGCTCGTTTGGGTCGTAATTGTCATCTAGACCCATGTCGGGGCTGGGTTGCCTATTGTAGCTGGAGGGGCCGGCGTCGCCGTGTTGTTGGGTGAAGGCCCATGATTGTTGCTGGATGGGTTGCCTAGTGGAGGAGGAGGGGCCGGCGTCGTAGTGTTGTTGGGTGAAGCCCCACGATTGTTGTTGGACGGGTAGCCTAGTGGAGGGGTCGGCGTCACGGAGTTGTTGGGTGAAGCCCCATGATTGTTGTTGGAAGGGTTGACTTTGGTAGGGCGTTGTTGGTGTTGTTTGAAATTCCTCATGGTCAGGTTGTTCGGATGTTTGGCGTTGTCGGCGTTGTTGGCGTTGTTGTCGTTGTTGGGGTGGTTGTTGTGCGTATTGTTGGGGTGGTTGTTGTGCGTGTTGTTGTTGGCGGGGGTCGTGTAGGTAGTAGGGGTCTGACACATACATATCGGGGGTTGTGACTGTTCTATACCAAGCAAGGTATGTCGCGGTTGGAAACATGGGGAGTTGGGCAACAGGGAATTGTAACAGACGGCTGCGACGCTGCCTCCACATCTCACAAAATTCAAGTGCGAATGTACGATAATCTGCGTGGTCCCATTGATTGTTAACTCTTTTAATATGCCAGCGACCCAAATCAGTGGGGGGATCCGGGATCGGTTGATGCATGCCAAACTGCAGTCTCACACGGTCAGATTGGTGCATCTCAATGATGTTGAACCTTATTATCGGTACTACTGCAGTCCAAACTTCCCGGTCACTCTCGTTTGGCTCATGGTCTAGCAACAAGTATGGTCTCCAATTAAACTGCGTGGGAGAAAAAATAACATATTATTAAAAAGCATGATGAATTGTAATACATCTATATGATCATATAAAAGTTTAGGGATAATACATCTTCAGCTCGGAGGTGATCAATTAGGTCCCGATATAAAACAACACTCCCCCTCGGATTCTTACTGTAATCCAATTTAGGACCACAGAACCTAAAAAATAAAGAGCAAAAATGTTATTTCAGATTTTTATGAAAAAGATAGTTAGCATTCAAGGAATAGCGTTGAAAAAGAGAAAAAGACGTACCTTGTTGCATAAGGGAACGTGTAGTTGTTCCTGCCTACCGGGGACAGCGTCGGCATTCTCCACCAACCCCATACTTGTAGGAGGAACACACATCCATAGAAGGTGCACTTCTCGGCAACCGCGTTCTTACAAAGAGACTGGTATAACATCGCCAAAACGGCGGACCCCCAACTATATTTCCTAATCTTGCTAATACTGTCAAATTTACTTAAATAGAAAAAGTTGACGAAGTTGTGTATGGAAATTGGGAGGATTCGTATAAACGACTCCCACATTTCTTATATGCGCTTCAAATTTATGCTCCTGGAACTGTTACTATTTTAGAGACCCTTCCGGCGCAATCTCCAGACGGAACATCACTTCAAGGAAATGTGATATTCCACAGGCTCTTCTGGGCTTTCCGCCCATGTGTACAAGGATTTTCATATTGCAAACCAATTCTTCAAATAGATGGAACTTGGTTGTACGGAAAATATAAAGGCACCATGTTGATGGCTGTGGCTCAAGACGGAAATAGTAACATCTTTCCTGTTGCTTTCGCTCTTGTGGAAGGAGAAACTGCTGGAGGTTGGGGTTTCTTTCTCAGAAATCTTCGGACACACGTTGCCCCCCAACCTGGACTTTGCTTGATTTCAGACAGACATGCTGCCATCGAGAGTGCGTACAACAATCCAGCAAACGGGTGGCAAAACCCTACATCAACGCATGTTTATTGTATTCGACACATCGCACAAAATTTCATGCGGGAGATAAAGGACAGGGCTCTTCGGAAGACTCTTGTAAATGCCGGATATGCGTTGACGCAACCGACGTTCCAATATTATCGACAAGAAATTGTAGCGGCAAATCCAGATGCAGGCAGATGGGTTGACAGTCTTGCTAGAGAGAAATGGACCAGATCATACGACAACGGGAAGCGATGGGGGCACATGACTACGAATCTTGTGGAGTCTATGAACGGGGTGTTTAAGGGCATCAGACACCTTCCGATTACTGCCTTGGTGGAAGCAACATACTATAGGATGGCTTCTCTTTTCGCAAGAAGAGGTGAGCGTTGGAATGCAGTTATAGAATCCGGACAATTATGGAGCGAAACATGCGTCAAATTCATGAAAGAGCAATCTGCCAAAGCCAACAGCCACATTGTGACATCTTTCGATCGATTCAACCGGACCTTCAGTGTTAAGGAAACGATTGACCATAACGAGGGCCTTCCGAGACAACAATACAGGGTTCTTATAGATGAAGGGTGGTGCGATTGTGGAAAGTTTCAAGCCTTTCGGATGCCATGCTCTCATGTAATTGCAGCATGTTCGTATGCGCATCAAGATCCGTTAGCACTTTTATCTCCCATTTACAAGGCAGATACCTTGCTCGGGGTGTACAACAACTCATTTCAAGTGATGGCAAAGGAGGATTATTGGCCTACGTATGAAGGGGACGTGGTTTGGCATAATGATAACATGCGGAGAAAGAAAAGAGGCCGCCCGAACAGCACCCGGATCACAACCGAGATGGATCATGAGAAAATGGTACGAAAGTGTAGCATATGTCGTGAAGTCGGGCACAATAGAAATACCTGTCCTAACCGTGGATCAAATTCCACCAACAATTAGTTGTATGTCATCTGTATTTTTATTGACAATGTTTTTGTATTTGTATTAGTATTCGTATTTGTATTTGTATTTGTATTTGTATTTCTATTTGTTATGTATTTGTATTATCCTTTATTAAATCAACTAGTTATGTCTTTGTCTCGTAGTGAAATTGTCTTCATGGCCCATACTGCCACTCTTTATTTTGGACAGTCAGTCAAATACGCATGCTTTCGTCTAGTCCCATCAAGTCAGTCATTGATCAGTGTGTCTGCATTTATCATACATGTTAGGCGTGCTTGTAAACAGTACGCAACATCATTAATTTTTTCTACCCACTACTATTATAAATTAGGGGCTCCTATGGCTGAGTTTACACACAGATACACAAACTCCAAATACCAAACAATCACACAAACACAACCATGCCTCGCCGGACAACCACTAGGCCAGATGGATGTCACCGGACAACAGAGTTGCCGCCCCGGAGATCAACATGGCGTGCCGAACCTAAGCCGGAGTATCGCAGAAGGAACGGACATGTCATATTCTCCGCCGTCAAACCTCCCATGCCGGTTATATTTTGGAATATCTCTTCCGTCGAGCAACTCAAGAGGACTCTCCTGAGATTTTTAGAGGGGGAGTACGAGGCCGGCGAACAGATAAGAAGCATCAAGAGGCTTAAAACAAGGGCCGATCCTGTGACTGGAGCAACGATAAGTTTCTGGCATAAGGTGGAATACGACATTGATGCCATTCAAATGATGCATGGACCTAATGACATTGTTTTAACCGTGGTGATTTCTTAGATGTTTTACTTTATCTTTTCTGTTGGTTATTTTCTATGTATCATTTGAATGATCAATGAACTACTCTTTTCCGTGGACACTCGACTTAGCCGATTCACTGAACTTAGCCGATTCACTGAACTTATATATTTATGTTGAAAACCATTTTATTAATAAATAAAAAAAAATTAAAAAAAAAAATAGTATATAAACAACAACAAAAAAACAAAAAAAAAACAAAAAAAAAAAACCAAATGAGAGTAGGCGCCACCCTAGGTGGCTAAAAAGGCCAAAATACTCATTGAAGCCACCCTGGGTGGCGCATGAGTTAAGGGAATTTGGCCTATGGCGCCACATGAGGTGGCTCCTATGTGGAGACCACCTCTGAAACCTGGTCATATGCGTAATTTTGCCGAAAACATGGTTTTTGGTGTAAATTATTTATTAAACTTGGTTATTTGGATTTTTTTTCATTTTAGTTAAATCACTGAAAATTTATTAGTTTTAATTGGATATAAAACAAATAATTGTTAAGTTAAGTTAAAATTTTATACTATTTAGAATTATTTAATTGAACTCTCATTAGATTTTGGTCTTTTCATTTTATTATCAATTATGAGTATTTCAATCCAGGTTTTTTAGTTGTTCCCGACTTTTGGGTACGAGAATTAGGTGTTTTTAGGTCTAATTTCAATTTGGTACTATGTGGTTTGAAATGTTTATAAATTTTGGAAGAAAGTTATTTTTTGTCAGAAATATTTGAAGATTAATCATTGGATGCCTGTGATAATTAGTTTGGCATAAAAGTGATTCATGCTCACAATTATAAGTTTTTATAATATTTTTATAATTTATTTTGATTTTTAAGAAGAAAAAATTTTTTTTTCCCCTCTTTTCTTTATTGCACACTTTATAAAATAATCTTATTAAAGAATTATTTTTATTTTTAATTTAATTGTGCAAAGAGAATATTAAATAT